>NC_037592.1:18085182-18385182 GCF_003073045.1 Pomacea canaliculata | reverse complement strand
TTGTGTGACTTAAAAAAGGATAATAAAAACTTTTGATTAATGGCTGATGTTACTGTGGAAAGTCTAATCACATTTAACGTTGTTTCCTGTAAAAGGTTGAGTAGAGAAGCCGAGGAAGGCGGCTTTGAAAAGTTTCATTGGCTTTGACGTAAAGATGACTTTTTGCTGAGATAACAGGCGCGATGACATCATCTGTTACCGTTGACGATTATCGTTGTAAAAGACAAATCGGTTTCTGGCAGCACGCAATACATTCAAAGAACCTTGTTAAATGTTGATCCTGGAAATGAAAACAAGAATAAGTAAGTTAAAACTATGCAATATACCGTTAAGACCTGTTTATTCTTCTAGCAGAAAATGCCGTTGCGATGTATAGCAAAATGAATACAAAAAGATTTACTAACTTTAATAAACAACGATGTCTGGCTAAACGAAGACGGTTCACCTTCAATCATTTTGTATTTACATTTGATAATTTCTCTAAATGTTCTATGTTCAATCACGTATCAATCATCAGAAAACTGAAATACAAGATTCGTCAATTAAAACACCAAACATGTCTTCCAATGTTAGAATTTGATTAACCAAGGTGCCAACAAGTAAGGCAGTAGGAAGATTTTTCATTTGCCTCTCACCTGTCTTGTCAGGGACTCCATAATTAGATTCTTTTCTCATCCCAAGAAGCCCAGCTATTCACCACGCATATTCGTATCTACATTTAGGTGACCTTTACGAGGCTACCTTCCTCATAACTGACGACTTTATTATTTCTATGCTTATAATCATAAAGTTAATACTGATGGTAAGTCTATATTTGGCGTCGCTGTTAAATTCAAGTAAGAAAATTGTGTTTGGGGCTCAAGCCATGTCTGACAGCATTTGTGTTTTCTCAGGCATCGTACTCTGGTGGTTGCCGTTCCTATTTTATGCATTTCTAATAGTAAATACACAGAGGTAAGTTAAACTTATCGTTTTCTTTTGTTCTATTTATTCTGATCTTAACAGGATAGTTCTTGGTAAATAATCTTTTATCACCTCTTTTAAACTTATTAATTTCTTGCACTCGTTTGCTGGGCCATGGTTTATAACATTGTGTCACATTTATGAGACTATTTTCTCTCTAGTAATCGTAAATTGTAACATATTACTGTTAAATAATCGTTTTAAGTATTGGGTTTAAGAATTTGCAGCATTCCATATTTGTTTATATGAATACCATAAGAATGCTGTCAATCCATCTAACGTTTAAGAATGGAGGACAAAGAGATGGAGACGAAGGTAACGGGTTGTGACTTGGAGAGTCGCCCAACATTCCATCACGCCAAAAAAATCACGGGGGACGCACAAGAGGCACAGGTGGAGTGCGATGACAACTCCATTTATTTTGGCAAGCAACCCTCAGCAACCTGCAAGAACGGCATCTGGCACACACAGGGAGAGTGTCGACAGTATTTCTGGCACAACCCTGTAAGTCCTTCATCGAAAGTGTCTGTAAATAATCAGAGTTCTGTATTCATCCTGCCTTTGGAGTTTAGAGGATTGGCTTGAAATCATCCAGGCATTTTTGCGTATTTACTTTTTTCTGGCTATAAAATTTCTTAAATTAAGATGTTAAAAATTATTATTAATTATTATAATTTATAAATTAAGACTCGGGATGGGTTTTTTTTTAATAAAGTACTTGAGGTGCTTTCAATAGTAGCACCTAGTTTCAAGAGATAGAGGCCACACTACGATATTGAGAAACCATCGTTAACCTTTTATCAACGTTTTATCGTTACACCTTCACATCCTACAAGAAATCATGCTGTGTGATATTAAGTTGTTAGCATTTTATTTAAGACCAAAAAGTGCGGCAGAACATGTTTTTAAAATTCATTCTTATGTTGAGTACCACACTAAGATAGCTACATACTGACTGGTTGATGATAGTGTGAGCGCGTGTGTACTTTTATGTTTGTCCTTGCTGTTGCATTTGTGTGCAGCCGATAAGAACTACTTTCTTTCTTACTTTGCCACTTACAACGGCGTCAAGACGATCACTTTGCATAAGGTTGACACCAATACATGCATCAACGTAAGTTTTCCTTTCCACCTTTAGAATACTTTACCATAACCTGTGCCTATCTTCTATGTCTAAAAGCTACCAGAGCAGTACTATCATAATTACCACGAAAACCAAAGATTTTACTGGCAAAATCAAAGTTATGTCTACGCCCACTGCTGCAGCAAAACAGAAACCTAAAAGATCGGGCAAAAACTGGAATGAACCGCCCTGAAAATAGATGGAAGTTGCACCATAAATATTCCTTCCTTCCAGTTTTGTAACAGATACACAGATATAGAAGCAAAAGGCAACAGTAACTGTAAACTAACAAACAACTTGCTTGATTGCAAAGTAAGCCCTTTATAAATATCCTGATCTAATGATGCATGTTGACACTTAAAAAATTTAGGAAAAATTGAGGAAATTGTCACACCAACCGTCATAATGCAATAGTCGTTACAAGAACTGTCATGATACAGTAGTTTTAAATGCTTTCACGGCAAGTCGGACATCTATATTGTGGAGTGAAAACAGTACCTTGAAAGGACATCCTCGTCATATTTAAATACTAGAATCAAAAACATGGCCCAGACGCGTACAAACAATGAACAGAAGCAGTTGGTAAATTCCTTCAGGGAAAACTGAGGCCTTTAAATTCCACAGAGCCACCATCGCATCCTATTCAAAACTCAGCGTCCCCACAAAGACTGTAGGACGTCAACATGGCATTCTCCAGATAATGTGATTTATTACCAAATCGACTGCCAGTGCGTTTAAGACACATGAACACGGCCAAACTGAGGTCATCTTTGGTCGCGGACCTATGTAGTGATCATAATGATCGCTGAGCAATTTTGTGGGACACCAAGAACCCTTCTTCACAACGGTGAAGTGACGCCACACATGACACTCCGGCTAAGACCGTCCTTCAGGGCGCAATGGAGGATGTTGTCGACCCTGAGACAGACGGAAGAAGAACTGTATGGCGAACAAGAAAGTTCAAACTGGTCGTTTTAAGTAGGACTTGCATTCCACCGCTTAAAGCTGACCTAGATGGAAAATATTCTTAGCATCTAGCCAGGTCTCCAAGCAAAGGCCACTATAAGCGGCTCAGCTACACTGGTGATCAGTCGCTGCCAGTCAAGCGAGTAATGACGATGAGGAAGGCTTACGACAAAATTAATTCAGGAACAGCAAGCTGGCAAATTTCAAGAAGAGGAGATACTTTTTATGTACATGGCTTTTATTAACACGAGTAATTTACAACTCATTCATTCATGACAGTTGCGCACCCATTCAACAAATAATAAAACGATTGCCTTGAGACGCTCAGTTCATGTGTATTCGAGGACCAGGGCAAGGACATCCAGGAGACACGGTCCTAAACACTTCCTCAACTAACTACAACCAAGTCGTCTCCTGCTTAGTTATACGGCAATGTTAAACATACTGGCTAAGACTGGTTATAAATGCAGGAGGCAGGCGGTCAAAGCCTGAGAGGGTTACACAAGCAAATACAAAACATTCAGCCAATATAATAGATCTTTCAATCCATCTGCAACACAAATCCGGAAGTCAATTATGAAAAAAAGAAATCTTTTAACATCTGTCTCACCATAATTAACACTCTCTATATATATATATATATAGTTGATACAAATGTTCCAAGTTTATTTGACTTATTGCCTCAAAGTAAGCCCTGCTCAAGGTCACAATGTTTTTACAGACTGAAGGTCTGGTCGTTAAACTGGAAACATTTCCTTTTATCGACGAGAATAACAAAAGTTGACTCCCACCTGCTTTTAGGGACAGGAGCGAATCACGATGTCTGAGTTTCTGTTCCCTACGATGTAGGAGGATACACTTGGCAACCCTTTATATCGTTAGATGCCCGCATTCACACCAGCATCACTAATGTTAAGTTTCCCATGTATTCACTGGTCGATCTGTAACAATAGCGTTGATGATCTTGCCCATCAAATGTGTAAGTGTCTGCGCTTCTATTCATTTTCCCGCCAGCCAGTAAATCATGGTGATGGACTGATATACTATGACACACGAACGTTTATACGCTCGACATTTGCTAACATCTTACTTCGATGTCTCAAGTAATGCGCTTGTGTGTTTTATTTTACTTTGTATTAAATTTCACATTAAATGTGTCTTGTAAGCAAGAAAAGATGATTAAACTGTTCTCTGTTCACCCAAATGAAAGGTTTCAAGTGTCAGTAGAAAGCGAGGACAGAATGACTGCCATTGTCATTCGTGTAGAATACGAGATGCTCATTCGCGGCGATCCTCTTCCTCGTGGGCAAGGCAATTCACATCCACACCAGAGACACCAGAGACCTGGATGACGACAGGAAGAACGGTATTTTAGTAAAGTCCTCTTGCTTTCGTTGTCGATAGCATGGTGCAGCTAAGACTGACTCCTGCGAACATCAGGACTCTTGTGGTAAGAGACTGGAAGAGAAATAACACGATGATGCACTTTAAAAGTATTATTAGTATGATGCACTTGTAAAGTATTATTACTTTAATAACAACTGGTTTGTGTACAGAGAATCAACCAATCGCTGTAGATTGTGGTGTCATCGTATTAGAATATTAAACACAACCATGTTAGGAAAGTAAATAACAACAAACTTGAAACATGTTCAGCGTTGTCTAAAAACTAATATCAGTGACTGCATGAAGCAACTGGTTTAGTTGTATTTGTTCTTCGTTTATAAACACTAAAAGAAAAGATACAATTTACGTCTTACAGTTAAAACATGTCAAATGTTTCCCTTGAATGAGGCAGATTAGTGTCGGCTCAGAGAAACTTATAACTTACGAGGCAGCAACGCGAATAGACCTGCTGAAATCTGTGCACATCAACGGTGCTGTGTCAGTCAATGAAGTCGATAGCTTGTGTAAGTTTTATTTTTTTAATATATATATATGCAAAGTTTTATTTTGCACTATTTGCACTAATATTTGGACGCTTTTATATAGAAGAGAGAGTGATAACTCTTAGGTTTTTCAGAAAAGAAATATCTGATCCATTATCAAAGTCTTGAATGAGTTCGCCCATGCACGCTAGGAAACAAACTGTTTAATATGCTGGATTCAAACGATGACTTTGTATCTGTCTTCCCAAAAGCCAAATTGTTAGACATTTTTGGCATAAATCTCTATCAAAATCTTTTCTTGGGTCGTCACGCAGGCCACACTTGTGATGTGAAAGCGTCCCCTCAGTTTTCTGACGTAGAAGTCACGTGGCAGAACGGCTCATGGCCGCTGGTGGGTAACGTTACGTGCAAAGAGGAAGGGTTCACGTGGAAAGCGATCTCAGCATCACACGCCATGTGTTTCGCCGACATATGGTCTTTGAGCGGTGAATGTGAAGAACAAACCATACAAAACCCTACTGTGGTAGGTTGCCTGAGGAACCTCTATTAAATGCAGTCTGGAAGTGATAAATGAGTGTGACCATGATAAGCTAAAGCTCAACTTTGAATGAAGGTAAACGACGTGCTGAATCATTAATTATCAGAAACTTAAAGTCAGTTTCAATGGCACTGACGGTAGTTTACAAGAGCAAACAGTTTGTTTTAGCATGAGCAATGTTTTTATATCGGCTGTGTGATAGCTTACTTTGCTATAAAATATAAAAATATTTGTAAATAACTGAATATCCAGATATTGATATTTTGGCCTCACTATACACCTGATAAACCTGGTTTACTGTATGAGACTATGCATTAGTTTTATCCCTCAGGCTTGTCTCTGTGGACGACAAAGGATTTTTCTCTGCATATAATGTCCAAATCAAGATAGAACTTTCCAAATAATTTTCTGAATTTATTCATAAATTAAGCTTAATATTTCATTTTAATAATTCAAAAGTTATTTAAAGAAATAAGTTTTTTTGTTGTTCTTAAAATGGTTGCTCTAAGATGTCATTAGCGTGGTGTAGTTGCGGCCCTATGCTCCACTGGGAGTGATTAGAAATAAGATGTCATTATAATCGTCTGCCGTTAAACATTTTCAACATACAGTAAAAAAAAAAAATCTACAGTACACTTATCTGTAGCGGGATTTTAGTAGGTGGAAAAGTGAATAAGTAGAGCCTAATATTTTTAGTTTGATTGAAAGATGCTTTTTAAAGAAAACAGATTCAGCCTACAAAACCTAGCGACAGTATTTTTATTACCAAGTATCTCTGTTTCATTCTTGTGACAGGGCAAAGTGTACCTCTTGCGCAGAAATCCTCTTGTCGGCCACACATTGTCCATCAAGGGAATTCCTTCGGCTAACACAAGGCATCTTCCATTGTCTTTATTATTTAGCAAATTAAATTTACTTCGAAAGAAAGTGTGTTATACATAGTGCCAAAGCTTTTCTATTCTTTAAAGTATTAAGTTATAGAACTATTACTATGCTTTTGTTGTTTAGTTTGATTCATTCGTACCACAAAGAAATGAAAAAAAAAAGAAATTTGTGGTCCGATTTTGCTTCGTTTTCAAGTATGTTCTTTGTTTCAATTGATGTTCCTTTAGCATCGATATCCACAGACCAGTTGATATTTCTAGTAGAACAGGTGACAATTTACACATTTTAAAGCAAGTGTAATATTTGTATTGGAATAGAAATGTTATTCATGTAGTTATTGATGGTGTTTAGCTAGCTGACACATTCAATGCCTTCTAGTTTCAGCCTGGCTCTGACGAAGGGTAACGATGCTCCTGTCGTTTTCATTTTCCAATTCCAAAGTCAGAAAATCATTGGTAAAAGCAAAATCATGAAAGGTGACAGCAAGAAGACCTTTTATAGAGTCTTTCCTTTGATTGTGGGAAAACCATTTGCCATAATAATGACAATCATAAAAATGGATGAAGTGGCTGTAAGTTTCTCTTTGTAATGCTCAAACATTTCTGCTGCAAACTTTTCTCTGTAAAATCTTCCAATATTGGAGAAAAATGAGTAATATGAGGAGGAAGACAATAGAAGAAACAAAACAGTAAAGGAAAATCATCAGTTTCAATCCTCTTTAGGGATTTAGTGGTTGCCTTTTCCAAGATTGATAACTTCTTTCTATTTTACATCTTTTTTAAATTGTATTTGATATCTTTAAAGTAATGAAGATTTTAAGTTGCTGTAACTGTTTTGAATGATTGAGATAACAATTTTTTATTCTTTTTTAAAATTAAAATTGTTTAATATTCTCAGGTCCAAGTCGACAGTCTCAGAGAACCGCTGCAATTTGAAGTCTACACTGCAGAGCTATTAGGTCAGACCCATTACAGGTAGAGGCAAGGCTTTTCTGCTCGAGGAGACGTAATAATCAGAATAATATGAACAAGCAGTGAGCAACTGGCGTTTCCCACCCGACTACAAAAATAATAACCTACCAATAAGATTTGGACACAATTAAAATACAACCAGGATACAATTAACTACGAGAAGCCGAGTCGCAAGTCCGCGCAGTCTTCACACTTGTCGATGACGTGACACTAGCTTTGATTAGCTGTGTGTGTGTGTACGCGTGTGTACGTGTGTATATCTTCTAAAGTTGACTGAACCAGCAGGAAGCATTATTTGGCATTTTATTACTAATTTCTCTATTTACTTCGTTGGCTTCTGTTTTGAATAATATCTTCTTGAAAACAGCTGTCCATAGTTTTTAATCACATACTATGTGCAAGAAAAGAGTTGCTCAAATGATGCAAACTGGACTGAGTCATGAGGGATGTAAACTTAAATAAAATCAAAGTACAACAATGATGTCGACCCAATCAAAATACTCAGAAGCACTATCCGCCTGTAATAAATCCTTTTACAAAGCAAACTGGCGAGTTGAACAGTGCACAACGATGACATCTAACCCCACTTTCAAAGCGAGGATACATAAGGTCAAGATTGGTAAAGACACCGTAAGAAAAATCCAGTGAGGATGCAGATAAAGTCAGTAAAGTAAACAATAAAAATCTGTTATTTTACGAACTACGAATGCATTTTGGTTGAGCTGAAGAAAAGAAGTCTTAGACCGACAGCTTAGCATAATTCTTACTGTTGGCGCTTTTTTCAGCTACACGTGTGTGCTAGTGTTATGACTTTATTACATATACACCATCTCGAAGCACGTTTGAGAGCCAGTAAAATGGTTATTCTAAAGCTTATCCTTTAGAAAAATAAATATAAAATAATGAAACAGAACTCCCCAAGATCTGTACTCCTGTACTTTTATGCTCTATTGTTGTCCTTCTGTATTATGCTTTTGTTGTTGGGTCTCGCTGTTCGCGCTTTTTCCTTTTGTTTTATTCAACTGTTGAACCAACCTAATGTAGTGTGACACTGAAGTAGTTACTCTCTATATATATACTATTACTGATACAGTAAAACAATATTTTTCTTGTTTCTGTTCACAATGCACTGAAAGAAATATTTGAAACGCATTAAAGCATTGAAAGCACTGTTTGATAGGAAACTGTATTATTTTAAACACACTGAAAAATGAAAGCTTGAAAATACAATAAGGCGGTTAGAAAGCAAAAGCAAAGATAGCAAATTACTTTTTAAAGCAAAATGAAAATATATCTCATAAAATAGTTATAATCTTCAGTACCCAGTCTTTACAAAACGAAAACTGTCAGAAATTTGCTTATCATAAATGGCATTCCAGCATGGATACTTATCGCCCTATCCACTCCAAAACAAAAAAACAAAATCTGAAGACTATATTATGTAATAAAGGTAAAGGATCCAAATCACATAGCCTTGTCAAAAAGTAAAGACTGTACTAGGTAAAAAAGGTACAGATCCCATAACCTTGACAATGTAACTGGTTAACTGTGACTAGCACTGATTCAGTAGGCAGAGAAGCGATTCCCACATAAATAAGAAATATGTGAAGAAAATGTCCTGAAAAAGCCAGACAGATTTGCTAAATCATACATATTTTTGTTTTATCAAATACATCAAATAATCACACCTATTAAGATGTGCATATTGAACTAAGTGCTGAATAATACTCGAGGCCGTAAATGGTACAGCTCTTTATCGAGTACATTTTAACGATTACACCTGACACGCTGTACATTATTATTTGAGCAACAAAAACCATTTGTGCAGAATGATCTGCGCTAAACAGATGAAATACCAAATAATCTGAATGAACAGTAAGACAAAAATATATAATGCTCTGTTATTTAAAAACTTTAAAAAGCTTTATCAAAAAATACTGATTATGTTTAGCGAAGGACTATCTCAATGGGAGGTAAAATCAACAGGCTGCAAAACGTACAGCCAAATCGGCTCAATCTTAAAACACAATAAATCACACAAAATTTTCTTAATGTCAATACTAAATGGTGCATCAAACAAATCACTCCAAGCAAGACTAATCAGGATTATGTAGTGATAGCAGACAACCATTCATGGAATAACAGTGAATATTTCTGGTCACTCTTTGTAAGAGAAGAAAAAGTAAGAAAATCCTGGCTATTAAAGAAAAACTGCAAGGAGACCGCTATAAACATTGGAACAGCGAATAAGCGATCGCTAAGACACATCAGCAGTGTGTCAAAAGAAGCATGAAAGTGAAATTAAGGTTGTGTGCACCCCTGCACTCCAAGCTGTCTTAAGGCCTCTTCAATGATCGTCAAGATGTTGATGGAGTCCTGAAGAGGCATCTGAGGACATTCTGTTAGTCCTGGAAATAGAACATGGCATACGGAAGCGCGCGCGCACGCACACACACCACACGCGCAGGCACACGCAGAAAAAGAGATATATAGTATCACTATGGTGAGGTCAGCCCACAAATATTTCACATACAATCAATGCAAAAGTGGAAAGAACACACTGAAGAAGTATTTGTCAGGCTTAAATTCTTCCTTGCAATTTCAGTGTCAACTTTACTTTTACCCTCAGCTGAGCATTAACTCTGTGTGGCAGTTGCGTTGTGTGTGTGTGCATAAATGTTCTTTTACCTTCTATGAAAGCCACAGCAGCGAATTTTTTGACAAACAACAATCCAAATTTTTCTAGAAGTTTAGCTTCACTTACCTTGTTGAAGGCATTCTCTTACAGCCTGGGCCTCGTAGACTAATCCAACAGAGTTCACAAAGTTGTATTTGTGAGGACTCTCAGGAAGAGGGAATTCCTTAGTTTCACCTGAGTGTAGGACCATTTTCGTCGGGCAGTGCATAGGATGAGAAATCTGTCAAAGCAAACCATGGACAACATTGGCTAGCAATACAGTTATAAACAAAAATGGCAAAGTTGTATTACGAAGTTAAAGAAATAACTAGAAAATTTTATTTTAATAAATTTTACCTCAATAGCTTCCTTGGACCCATGGATAGCAAGTGTATTTCCGCTAAAGGCACAGTCTATGTTGTAGTTCAGGATTGCCATGCGGCCCCCACTATAGATCAGGGTGATAGTAGCCCACACGTCTACACCTGCACGTGCATAAAAGTATTGACATTCGCAGGTGCACATGCTGCCATCAATTTTCTTGCGCTTCGAACGTACTGCACGACTACCTCAACGTGGTTCCAGCACAGACTTCCTCTTATTCACAGAAAGTGTTTTTAATGGGAACAAGCACGGCACAATAAGAGTTTTTTACTTGCTTTTAAACCGTCACGTATGATACATAAAACCTTGAAGATAAAAACAACTGCGAAATATGAAACATCTCGTGGTGTGTTTAACATCTAGTGACATGTGAAAGGAATACGAAACAGCAGCAATAAAATGAGTTATAAGCACTTTTACAACGATTTCCATCTCACCATCTTCGTTCAGTTGCCCTACAGCGACTATTTTTTCTGGCTGCTCCTTGAAGACCAGATTGGCCCACTGTACTGTGTAGCAGCCGATGTCCAGTAGGCCGCCGCCGCCCAAGGCCTTTTTGACCGCGCGGTCAACATGAGAGATCGGAATACAGAAAGGCACCCGCACAATCTTCACCGTTCCCACTGTTCCCGCTTTTAGTTCCTCCTGCAGTGCTCTGACAGTAGGGAAAAACCGCGTCCAGAATCCCTGCATATAAAGGGATGTTAGAGCTCTAAGCGCATGCGTCAATTCATCAAACATATCATTAACTACAAGAGCAGCACCACCCCCAGCATAATGTTTTTTCTCTGATAAAATCTTATATTTCGTATACGAAAAATACAGGAATATTAGCCACTGGTATTTGTATGAATCACATCTCACCTCCATGAAAAAGAGCTTCCTCTCCTTGGCTATACTGATCAACTGTTTCAGCTCAGCCACTGTCATGGTTACCGGTTTTTCACATAAAACATGTTTTCCACTCTCCATGAATAGTTTGCAGGCAGCATAGTGGTGAGGATTGATTGTTCCGACGTAGACAATTTCTGCGAGAATATATAATAATAATAAGTCGATTTGTAATGCGCAGGTATCCATTCCGAAGAATGCTCATTGCGCAGAAAAAAAATATCACCAGCGAAATGACACTACTGTCACATTGTATCTCTGCCTACAGTCAGCGTAATGACACTACTGTCACAGTGTGTCTGCCTACAGTCAGCGTAATGACACTACTGTCACATTGTATCTCTGCCTACAGTCAGCGTAATGACACTACTGTCACAGTGTGCCTCTGCCTACAGTCAGCGTAATGACACTACTGTCACAGTGTGTCTCTTCCTACAGTCAGTGTTAGGACGTGACACAATATACGACTAAAACACTCTCTACATTTTTATTTCCTCACAATGGATGTCACGGTAAACAAAATGCTGTGCTGGAACTATATAACCCTTAAGACAGTTGTGAAAACTTTTTGCATTAGCGTTCGTATTATTATTTCGTACGCAGGAAATAAATTATAGATATATATACCACCAGACAACGAGAAATGCACAGAAAACATCTGTGCCAGTCATGTGTCCATTTCCTCTAAATGAGTCGCTTTAATTGTGTAAATTCAAAAAAGCTTTAACATAATTTATAAGCACTCGTACCTACATTCGGGTCTCTCGCAAGTTCCTCGTAAGAACCGTAAGCTGCAGGGACGTTAAATCTTTTTGCAAAATCTTCAGCACTATCTTTTGTTCTGGCCGCCACAGCAACAATCTGCAATAAAAATCTTCATAAGTAGTAGCGTAAAAAAACATTGTAGATTAAGATTCAAATTAAGCTGGAAGTCTCAAATGTGTTCAGTTTTTTTTTTATTATTATTATTTAAATGGACATTAAGGGGGAGCTACTCCTTGTTTGCGTTCGACATCAGACTGTACTTGCTTCCCTTTTTATTGCCACACCTACTCTGTAAATTGTTTTTCTGCGTAAATCATCTGTTGTGTCACATAAAGTAAAACAACAAATAAACATTGCTACGATTTTATGACAATAAGAGAAATTTTACGGTTTCTTGTAGGTTCTAGTGGCTTCGCACCCGAGTATCATCGGGGGCGTTTCTTGTGTGGGTAGCATGTCACGTACTGCATATTAACTGTGTGACCTTGTGAAATATGAATCGAAACGAGTCATATATTTGACATTTACTGACATAATAATTATATACTCACATCGTGTTCTGAGCTAGAGAGTGTCTTTAATGCAGTACAAAAGTCGCTTGAGATAAGTCCACAACTGCAGATACCCCACCGTGTCGCCATCTTGATTTTGTCTGCACGAGGCGGTGTTAGGTATAATGAGTTATCCTTGAGAAAAATGTTCCTGCATAAAACTTTTCATACATGTTAAGAAAATAAATAAAACAAAGAAAACAAAGGATAAACATAAACTTTTACTTACCTTGTTATTTTTACTTTCAAACTGACGATTCTACACTCGTATGCCATTAGACAAACAACAGTGAAATTATTTCTGTCGCTGTTTAAAATACATCAGTGTTTACCATATGTTAACTTCTCAATATGATTCATTTGTTAATCTTTACAGATAAAAGCTTAGCCATAGTTACAAACACCATTATGTATTTGTTACCTACCTATACACTTTATTACGGTGCATATTTTAAGCAGGGCTTCTGCTAAGGCTAAATTCTTTGGGGTCCCAGGGACCCCTTCCTCAGATTTCTAAGGGGTCCCAGGCTAACTCTAAGTGGTCCCTTTACAATGTAGAAAAAAATCAACAAATCAACATACTTTGTTCAACTTCCTTTCAGGCACACAAAGCACTGTAATGTCTAGTCAGAAACGGCGAGATTTCTGTGTCATGATGTCTGTGCAAGACAATCTGTGATGAGCTTATGCTTATTGTATTTGGGGTGCTCACTTTCTTTCCATTTCTAAGGCTATGAATTTAACCATGCTGTCAACGACATCTTTGAAATAAGTTAAAAAGCTGCACTGGTGGTGGATGGGAGAGATGTATGAAAGTATGAATGCCTCAGATGCATCATTCAAAAGGAAGTTCTCGACCGTAACTGGCAATTAATGAGTTAGTGAGAACTAGAGTTGTAAGAAACATCAACGAGAGGTGGCACGTGCTAAAAGTATCAAAGTTGGGATAAAAAACCTGGTGCAGGTAGAAAAGCGAACCTCGGCATGACGTGGCTCCACAGCTCAGTGACATTCAGTGGATTCTGAATGTTACTTAACACATGAGATGAGGGGGATCGAAGGTGTTTGAAACTGTGCAAATAAATTAAACGAGTTTCAGTTGCAAACTATATTTAGCAATAAAACGCCTTTCTCAGCCGACTAGTACTTGATGTAGGGTCTAAGAAAAAGTGAGGTGAAACGGCTTCTATCTGAACATACTGTCTTTCCTTACATCTTTCTTTACTCATAAGAGGGGATAATAATATTTAATACTTTCAGTTCATTCCTCCTGATGACTGACCTAAAGTATACACCTCGGTTTGACTCCAGTCTTTGAACTTTTATAAATGGCCAACAATTCACGACTGCAACATAGTGCCCCCACTGTGTCTTTCTTCGCTTATCTAACCCGACCATTATGCGATCAATTCAGTTGTTTTTATGTTTGTGTCATTTGCGCTGTTCATTCTTCTCTCCTTTATAAGTTCTAGTTTTGTCTGTTTGTGGAGAATACAGTCAGTCCTAACCAGGGATGGGGAGTAGCTGTAGCCTAGCTACAGCTACTGTAGCTGGCTACAAATTTTGTAGCTTGTAGCTTTAGCCGGCTACAAATTAAAAAAAAGTAGCTTTTAGCGTAAGCTACATTTAGAAAGTAGCTGTAGCTTGGCTACAGGTTGGCTACTTTCACGACTGTAGCAACTCTAGTAGTGTACAAAGTATAATGTCTTTGGGTTGTAGATTTGCATCTATATTCCAGACGGCTATGTTCAGCACGGCAGCAATGTAAAAGATAGAATGTCTTTGTGCGAGGGAGGAAATGATGTTCAACAATGTAGCAATGTTCAAAGTAAAATGTCTTGTCTTTGCGCGAGGGAGGAAATGATGTTCAAACAATGTAGCGATGTTCAAAAATGTTTTATTGCGACGAAATAGAATGTCTGTGCTAGAATGTTCGAGGGGAGGGAGAATAAATGCAAACAGGACTGACAGTGGTGTGGACCCTCTTTGTGCTACATTGGAGAGAAGAAGATTCAGTTTAGGCCAGGCTGCTGGACGCGTATATCAACTAAAAAGCATCACACACAATACTGAAATTAAAAGAAAACTTCAGTGTGGAATTCCATCTCTGTGATATTTCTGGTATACGACAGCCCATGTACTTAGCCATTTGACGTGTTGGTTACACGACCATTCGTCGAACTACAGCGTGTCAGCAAGACGCGACGAGCCCACTGCTCTCACTGCTCGGGGTGTGTGGTTGACACACTACAGTAACCGGAGTACCGGGAGCGATTTGAAAAACGAAGATGGACGTACCATCAATTTCCAGCCTTATTTGAAATTTTTTACATTTGCGAAGCCACAAAATGTGGCTATAGTTTCAAATGCAAGAATGGTGTGCACGAAAAAGTACTCAACGAACAAGACGTCGGCGTTTAATTTGAGAACGCACTTGCAGGTAAGTTCGTTGAGATTTTCATCGATCTTCATTCTTCATGTTCTTGCTTTTCTGCTTTGGAAATAGAGGAGTGTACATGTTGTAAAGATTGTGGAAGGTAAGGGGTTGCATCACGTGATTACCGCAGGGCGACGACCTCTCCTGATCAAACTGCTGTCTTTACCGTTTCTGTACTACATGTACTACTTTAGTCTTTGTCATAAAAGGTGTGTGTGTGTGTTTTTGGTTTGTTTGTATGAAAAGGAGCATGGAGGACGTTTGAAACAGTATGTGGCTTGAAGGATTTTATATTTAATGCTAGTAATTTAATATGACAATTAGCTTGATAGAAACTTGCTGTGATTGTGAATGGACTTCTAAATTTTGTTTCATTTTCATGTGTTTATTTTAGAGGAAACATCCACTGCTTGCCAGGCAGTTGACTCAAGACTTGAAACGTCACGAAAAGCGGCAAAAAGGGGAGACGAGACCAACCCTCTGTCTCGAAGCTCTTCAAAGTGGAACACGAGAGTACGTCAGCAAGCAGACGTCAATTTCCGCCGTCCTTGATTACTGTTGGAATGCAACCTGTCCTTCTTCATGCTGGAGACGAGAAGTTTTCAAAGTTCGTGTCCAGACTCACTGGGCCAAGGAAACGCAGTTAATGAGCAGGAAAACGGCGAACCAAATGTTGGAGGTAAGTTTTACTATTTTTGTTTTTCTTCCTTTTTTGTTTGTTTTACTAGTTTTTTTTAAGTAGGGTTGATGTATCCACAATTAATATCTTTTGTTCTTGGTCACAGAACTCAAATTTCATGTGCCTCGACTACTTGCAGGGCGAGAAAGTGCGTGGGCTTGGGACACCTCCTGCCCTCAGCTCAACACCCTCAAGACCCGCATCGAGCAACAGAAGTCCAAGCTAGAAATCCGTGGTCCCCTAGCTACTGCTGAATGGGTTGGAGACCAGATTTGTGATGCCTATAAGGACCCAAGACACCCTGCTTGCAACTGTGTCGAACCAAGGTGAGGGAGAGTTTTCGTTATTTCAGTGTATTTTTCTTCATTTATAAGCTACTCTCTGTCACTGTTCTTTTGAGAATGAGAAGAATGTGAAGCGTTTAGAGCTCAGATTACACGAGAATAAGCGCTATACAAATATCCGTAAATAATTAAAAAATAAACTTTTGACGGGAGGTGGGGTGGACGGGGGCTGTTGATTAAAAAACAAAACATAATATTCACTGTCACTGGTCTTTTGACACTTTGCCTACAAATCAAAATAAGTACACAAAACCAGTACATTTATAAAATTAATTAAAAACAATAATAAGAAAAAAATTTAACGAAATTAAACAAAGCATTAATTATTGTGCATATTATTGTTTCAGGTGCAAGTTGATGTGGACTGGGGACCAAACCCTGCATGAGAAAATGCAGATCCCTCTTGACTGCAGAGGCAGCATTGATGGACACGCCAGTCCAGTCCCCAACCAAGTGCTCAGCTGAACAGGCAGACTTCATCATTATGAAGAAGTTACCGGCACCCCTGAGACAACTACCTTCCTGATGTCTGGATTGTCGCAGAATGTCAATGAACTGACAAATAGAACCCACGATCAAAACAACCCTATCTGCGCACCAACACGTCTTGCCAAGCAGTGCTGCGGTTGAGAGATTGTTCAGTCTGGCAGGACTTATCATGACAAAAGCTGCGCAACTAAGGGTGACAGACAGCAATTTCGAGGCCAAAGTTCTGGTCAAGTTCAATTCCATGGAGGACTGAAAGCATGTAGATTTGTTTTAACAGTATTCACAAATTATCAGCACTAAGTCAAAAGGTTGTTTTATACCTTTGCATTTTCCCCAGCAGCAAAGGAATATTGGCTACAGGTGGGACACATGTCTTGAGTATCCGGGGGCCATGTGGCAAAATGGCGTCCGACCCATAGCGAAAGTGAAACCGGGCCGTAACAACGGGGTCATGTCGGTTTTTACCTGTCAAACAAGCGTGGGAACGCTTCTCTCCCCCTTGTGACCGCTAGTCAACCCTGATGGCTCATGGGTACGTCCCATTTTTTTTTTTTTTTATATATCCCACTATTTATATCTTCAGATTATTGGTATTTTTAGGGATTTCGGCATATCCTGATTTACATATTTCTAATCAAGACATGCCAAAATTCCTAAAAATACCAATATCAAATGGATTAATAATTTGTGTATTTTTGCAATAATTATAATATATATAACAAGCAGCAAAAGAGTGCACAAAAGTGCAAAATGTTATAAAAAAAAACAAACATGATTTGTCATTTATTGGCGTTTATTGAGGTAAAATAAGGATAAAAAGCAAACTAAAAAAATTTTTTTTAATATAATTTTTTTTTAAAGCATTGCCTCATTTGTATAACATAAACAATTTATCATTTATCAAGGTAAAAATATTATCACAAATAAGGATAAAAAAGCAAACTAATAAAAAATAATGTTTAAAAATATACAATTTTTTTTAAAGCATTGTCTCATTTGTATACATAAACAATTTATCATTTATCAGGTAAAAATGTTATCATAAATAAGGATAAAAAGCAAACTGATAAAAAAAATAACTTTTTAAAAAATATATAAATTTTTTTAAAGCATTGTCTGTTTGCATACATAAAAGATGTTTCCTCTTGATATATTAATGCAACATTCGTTATTTAATTATAAGTTGTTCATTAGAACGATGCAAAACCATGTATCCATTGACAAAACAATTAAAATTAAATTGCAGTTTCCTTAACACTAATTACATTTTCCCAAAGAAAAGGTTCAAAGATCTATGACAATATATCAAATGATAAGTATGAACTGAATTGCTGTCAAAAAAGAGTGATGCTTTAATAGACATTTCTAAAAATAAATCAAAGTCATGAAATTAACTATAAAAGGTTCTAGGTTGGATTGCAGCTTTATGGTATTAACTACAATCTTTTAAACAGATTAAATTTTTAAATTGCACCTTTATCACTAAGAAGAGGAAACCATCAAACACATGTTTGAAACACAATTATGTTCAAGAATTTTAGAAGGTATTAGAAAAGAACTGTAAACATATTAAATGATTCTGAATTTACCACAACACATCTCTTATTGGATCGGGTGAAATATCCTCATTGATAAATTTAATGGGTTAGAGTAAATAATAATCACAGCACAGTTTTATATAATTATATAAATCCAGATTTAGTATATGCAGGTTTATGTACAAGAATTTTACAACTGTAGGTAGAAAGCTTGCACAGCATTTTACTTGTCCACCACCCAGAACAATTAACTGACGTATAGGCTGTGCTCAGCCCTTCCCTTCTGCCATTCTCTTGATCCCTAGCACCAGCTAACCAAGTTGATGCATGCAAGTCAGCATCCGTAGCTTCAGGATAACTTTTTTCTTGCAGCATCTAAAAATAGAACAAATATAAGAATATGAGGTCTGCATAAAAAAAGTAATCACTTAATTGTAGGTTACTGACCTAAAATCCAGAATATAATGTGAAACAAAAAGAGTTACAAGCAAATTATACTGATATGTAAAGTGGCATAAAAATTTAAAGTGTTATAAACAGAAAGGGAACTACAAGTGGAACTGGCATTTGAATTTCAGTTAGACATTTCTATAGGCAGAAAAACTCTGGAAATTCTAATTTCAAAAAACAATCCCAATACATGGGAACTGTAAAGATGTCTATAAACTGTCATTTTTAATTCCTTTCTACACACTGCTCGTGTTCAACCAGCTGATTAAAGACTACAGATCACTAGAAATTGCGTAAACATTGTGTCCATTTCTTATTTCGTGGCCAATATAATTCAGCATCACCACATAAAGGTCCATTCACGGGAAAGGGGTTAGGAAAAATGGATAGAAAATTTAACCTTGATAACAATAACATACCTATTACAATGGAGATAACAGAAAACAGTTGTAATTTCAAAGTCGTAAGTAAGGCAGCTGAATTAATGTGGTTAAGAGATCTAGTTTACTTATCGCTGATCTTCGCATGGGCCAATATTGTGACAGAACGATTTGTTATGTTTTTCGTAAATTAAGACAGAGTGGATCAACAATACAGAGGATCAAGGATAAACTAAGAAGAAATAAAAGGCGGAAACTAAACGAAATCCGAGTACGGTGAGCGTTGGAGTGAAGACATAAGAGAATGGGGGAGCATGCCGAGAAGACGGTTTTTTTTTATCCAGACGGGACCAGAGAGAACTCAATGGAAATTCTCTGTCTGGTTAGAGTAGCGCGAAATGCAAGCAGGGACCGCTAGCACCAATGAGCTCAAGAAACGGTTAAAAAGGTTCATAACTAACCGATAAAGCAATAAAGAAACAATCCACAACAGTCCTATTTTACTGACAGGCATGTCTATAAATCTGTACCATATACACACACAACACTACAGAGTCAAATATTTAAATCCTTACCCTCGAACTGTCCTTTGTTTTAAGATGAAGAGAGAACCACTTGTGTAGTCGCCTTTCATGATTCACTCTGAACAAATCGGGGCCTCTTCAGGTTCTAGTGAGAACACCCAGGTTTCCACGACACCGACACTTCAGTACACCCCTCAGTTGAAAGTACTTCAGAGAGCCATCCAAAGGACACAAAGGCATATCACTTCAGTTGAAAAAAAATAGCACAGATAGAATGCCCCTCACCTACACTGCTTTTAATGTGAAAGAGGCCCGACGCATCACCGGGCACTATGGCATTCCCCTGGATAACGACATCAGATTGAAACACATCAGCCCCATTTCAATAAACAAAAATTCACATTCGCAGCGAGATCTGTGGCTAAGGCAACATCTATAATACCTGTTACTAGTATGACAACTAGTTATTTAGAGACACCCCCCCTCGTCCCCCCCAAAAACAATAAACAAGACTGGCGAACAAATTCAGCCGTCGCCAAGTTTGACCGTATTCATACAAGCAACAATGTAGCACGGCCCTTTAGCCCGGGGCTACAAAAATTTCTCTAAAGCTGCTTACTCAATCAATACGCCCCACCAGCGAAACAATGCCTTTTTATTACTTTTTAACTACACAGTACGCAACATGTCATTACGTTTTTTACACAATGCACATGGATCAAGAAATCACCAGCACTCGTATCGGTATCTGCTATGTGGGAACCCTCATTATTTAAAGGGAATCCAGGATAACAGATTGACTAACCCTCCTCTCTACTAACAAATCAGAATAAAGCACATACCAAGCATGTCCTTTTTGATAAAACGGTACAAGATGTCCTTCATTTCGTGTGACGAGTCCCTCAAGACCCTCTTACATCTTTCACCTGCTGACTAACTTAGGGAGAACTGGAGAACCTCTCGTCGCACATTTGTCCCGCTTTCCTTGCTGCAGCACTTGCCTATCTCTGTCCTTGTTCATCCATACCCATGTAAGGATCCGAAACCTGAAACCCCATCTGGACAGATTCACGCTCCACGTGCTCCATTCCTTTTGTATCTATGCTATCCATCTCATCCAGCAAGAATACTCCTTTAGGTCTGTTTCATGATTCACTCTTGCAGATGTATCTCTTACCAACTTTCTCCTAGAGACAGTATGTTATGACATCCCAATCGAATTCTGAACCTATGTTTAGTTCGACACTCACGTAAACACAAATCAGCGAGAAACTTTACTATTACATCAAATTTACTGAATTCTTTGGCTAGCTTTCCTATGCTAGTAGTTCACAATGCCTGGAAAAATACTTTATCTTATTTTTGATTACTCTTTACCATTTCATATTACATTGGATAATGTGATCATATTTGTTTTCAATCTTTTTCACTATGGCAAAAGGCTGGGATTTTCCACTTCCATTTTAACTCATAAAAGCACTGTGTCATACTCTTGGACTTTTAGTGGGATCAATTCCAAGAAGCTAGTTCTGAATTCTAAACTCTATACCAACCCGACTTCAAAGTACATAGGATGCAGACTGAACGCGACTTCAAACCTCTCCCTAAACCAAGATGATCCTTCTTGACGTCACCCCCTAGCAGCGATAACTATACTATGGTAGAAACTTGAGCAGGCCTTACCAATAAAGGCTTTGGCTTTCGGCGCCAGGTCCCGACCTAATAACCTATTTGAATGCTTCAGAGGTGTCCTTCTAAAACTAAACATTCATATCCTGCAACACGTCCTTTAATGAAATCTAGATCAAAGTTCATTCCCAGCTTTATGGAAACGGCCACGGTGGTCCCAATCCTGAAACCTGGTAAAGAAAAAGACATCATCACCTGCTAATTACAGGCCTATAGCACTTTACCTCCCACTTAGGTAAGACTTTTGAAACAATTATAAATCGAGACTTAACTACTTCTGTGAAAGACATAACCATACTCCCCCCCGGAACAGTGTGGTTTTAGGAATAAAACATAGCACAATGGATCATATAACAGCGCTACAACAGGACTAATTACTCAACACCCCATACTGAAAAAAGAGTGAACCTAGTGGAGTGTTCCTGGACATTGAGCGGGCCTATGACATGCTCTGGCATGAAGGGCTGATCCAGAAACTCTACCACAATGGGCAACACAAATAAAATTGTCCATTTAATCAGCTCCTTTCTATCGCACAGGAAAATCTCAGTCAGAGTGGTCGGTCAGACGTCCAAAGAGGTACTACTTGCTAATGGAGTGCCTCAGGGAGTGTTCTCAGTCCCATTGCTTTTTAACATTATGCTTGCTGACCTTCCCAAATGTCAAGTATGTAAGTGATCAAACAGTTTGCTGATGACACCTCCCTCCTGGGAAAAGTGGAAATACGCAAAAACCCGTAACCCGAAAAGTCTCTAAATACCTAGGTATTGCTGAGATTCAAGAGGACCTCAATTGAAGTTGCAAACTGGTTAAAATTCAAGGGCTTTCGTTATCTCTTCCTAAGACGCAGGCAATAATCTTTAAAAAGCCCGAATCAAACGGCTGATTATCCCAAGCTCATGCTTCACCACACAATCAATGATTATAGCTCCCAGGTAAAATTCTTAGGAGTTATATTCCTCGATAAGTCAAACTGGTCCCTTATGTAGACAGCATCACAAAATCTGCCTAAAAATGGCATAAACCTCATGAGAGTAGTGAAGCGGTAACAACTGGGGCACCCACCCAAAATCACTGCTTAACTTATATCAAGCTCATGTCATGTCCAAACTACTCTACGCAGCTCCCCTTTTTGTACATTTGAATCTAAACATCTAGCGAAAACTCCCAGTCAGTTTCAGGCTAGGGCACTAAAAGTAGTGTTGGGTGTCCCTTCGTATCCCCAAACTTGTCTGTATTAGCGGAGACAGGGCAAAAACCAATAGAGTTGATTATTAAGGAGAGAGCTGCCACCTACTACTGACAAAACGCAATGTCTCCTTCCAGACCATCCAGTGACGGCGCGGTCCACTCTCAACCACACAGACACAGAACAGGTCGTCCTACCCCTCTAACCAACTCTACAGCATCATGTCCCAGCAGTTAGAAAGAACCAAAGGAGCACAGATCAACATAACGGCTCCCTACCCACTAGCTGAATTAGCAACTCCTCCCTGGTTGTCTCCACAACCGATTATAGACACTGGTCTCTCTCAATTTAACAAAGAGGAACAACCACATCTCATCACCTCTGAGATCAGACTCAGACTGGATACCATCTACAGAGATTATGTACAAATATACACAGATGGCTCCCACAACCCAGAGACATTCGAGTCTGGTCTAGGAGTCTATAGTCCTGACTTCATTAGTCTTTCCCTCAAACTACCAAAATCACACCTCCATTTTCACTGCTGAAATGACTGCCATACAGACAGCCTCGAGACTGTCCACCACACAATGGAACCATCACCAACCTCATTTCTTAGTACTCTCAGACTCTCTTTCTTCGCTCCAGCTATTCAAAATTTATCGTCTGGAAGACTAGACATTGTTTTTGGTATATTGTCCACCATAAACAAAATCATTGCTGGCTATGGTGCAGTCAGGTTCCTTTGGGTTCCCTCCCATATTGGGTTAAAAGGGAACGAGGAAGCTGACAAATTGCTAAAATTAGCTGTTAATCCATCCATTACACGAAACATTAGTACCCTAAACATCTCTCTTCACCTGAGGAGAGGAGAGTGGCTTTAAAGCCAGCGATACAATCACGGTGGATTGAGATGTACAAGCTTTCGGGTAAGGTAATAGGAGGTTGCTAGCTGATTGCCCCAGTCATACACTGATATATTTGGTGCAAATCGATTTAGTCAATCAAAGATAGCCAGATGAGGCTTGGCGGGGAGTATTTCACCACTTGTAGATTACAACCTCTTACATGCACGTGTGGGGTTCGGCTCAGCACTTCCCATGTGCTCTTAGAGTGTCATGAACTTAAAGATGATAGAGCTGTCCTAAGTCAGGTCTTACATAATCATGGGCTATCCTTAACCTTTATCACCTGTCTTAACCCACCTAAAGATATATGGCACACCGTACTGTCATTGGTGGTGTCAATGGTGGCCCACCACCCGTGTGGTAAATTTATTTAAACAGGTTTAAATAGGTTAGGCTAAGCGTAATGAGGGTCACTTTGAGTTAGTGTTTCGTAACATGTTTGTATAGGGTTAGGCTACCTACCTGGTTTTTTTTTTTTTTTTTTGGAACTGGGGCTCAGCCCATTGTTTTGACAGAGTGATTGGATGATTCGTTTGTGTACTAGATAGCCTAAGTAGTAGACTTATGGCAACAACTCTGTGACGCTGCACCACCTCTGCGACCCTGGCAGACCTCTGGACCATCCTATGCCAATTTAACTTGGTTCATATAACCTGAGCTTGCTGGCTACGTGGTCGGCATCTTCTCTCCCTTCCTTCTCCCCTTTTTTTTTTTTTTTTTTTTTTTTTTTTTTTTTTTTCTGTTTCTCTCACCCTCCATTTCCCTCACCCTCTTCCATCTCTACCCTCTACCTCCTTTCCCTCTCCCACACAGTGCGAAATCGCCCTCGGGTGGAAGCACTTTCCCATCTAAACAACCAACCAACCACTCTTGGCCAAGGTAAGAAGAAAAAAAGCTAAATGATTATAAATAAAATGGCTTTAAATTACCTTCCAAGGGTTATGGGTCTTTATGCTGGCAGGCTGAAAACCAGACAATGGAATCGGAAGGCGCTGGGGGTGTGAAGGCAAAGGTGAAACAGTCCTTTTTGAAAGCTGCTACTTGGGGACACCCTTGAGATGGTGCCAACCACTAGTGGCAAAGAGTATGGCAATGGTGGTGGACATTGCTGCATAACTGAATGGTCAGCATATAGTGAATTCCTCGGCATCCTTCTCTCCTTCGCTGTTAGCTGTGCATCCCTGTGTCAAATGAATACATTTGCATAAACTTTTTTCAGCTTAGTACATTTAAAACTGTCAGCTGCTGATAGGTTGTTAAAATTTTTTAAAGAACATTTTATTGTTATTGTACAAAACTTGTTTATCACTGTATGCTATTTACCAGAAAGAGGACACAGCCTTGTGTCCTACATGATGTCCACCAAAAAAAATCCCTAAAATTAAGCAGAGGAAATGAAAACAGACCGAAATCTAATCGGAGTTATCCGTATCCTTTTTGGTTGAGTGGGAGCATTTTGTCATCACTCTCCACCTCCGACATTTTTTGTCCCTTGCAGATTCAGCTAGATTCTTGGTAGTTACCTGCATGGAAATAAATATAGAAGGCAAATAAGATTTCACAAATCAAGATCAAAAGTATAATAATAACACACTCTTATAGTGCAAGCATCACAACAAAAGCTACACTATCTGTGGTGTAATGACTGTGTTCAAACAGTTCAGGTATTATCTTTTTCTCCTTCCTTAAATCTGCAGCACACAATAACATAGAAGTCATTTTGACCATTAATGGTCACATGCTTCATAAATTTTCTTTCTGCACAAGGATTATGAATATTATGAATCAAAAAGTAAATTGCACTTACTTAATGACTTGTGCAGGAGAACTGGAAGCATAGGACATGAGGAATCAGCTTTATAGCTCTAATTAATGAAGCTTGCATCTGGTTCAATAGATTGTAGTGGGAAGTTGCACACCCTGTGACCACTTTCATCTTAAAATGCCAGCAGCCAGCTATCTAGAATAACAGTAAAATAAATTATTGACCATTATGCAGTTATTATGATTTGTTGTTGAAAAAGACCATTAAAGTTGTCTGAAATGATACTTCCAGTCACAATCAGTTGTCAATGGGCTATCTATATAAGTTTTTTTTTTTGGTTCACCACTGGGAACACAATCCTTATGCTGCTCTTTGACAATATTCTTAATTAGCTGCTGCAGTGGAAAGTTTGGTGTTTGAAAAAGTCGTTTAAGCTAGCCTAAAAAGTTATAAAATTGAGAGGCAGAGTTAAGAGTCCAAAGGACCAAATCTGTCAACATTATCAGCAATATGTGACAAAGCAAGTACATTTTACACCAAAAATCCTTTACCATACAAACACTGCTTCTTGAACAAATAAACATGAAAGGTTATGAGCCTAATAATCAGCATAGTTCACACACAGCCAGGACTTGCAAGACAAAAAAAACAAACCACAATAAATAAGAGAAAAAAATATTATACTGCCCGAAGAAAACCTGGCATTTTAACGCTATGGTACCAGTAAACAGACGGAACTGCCGAAGCTCTGTTACGTTCCACTTTCGTAATCGCAATTGAGGAAATTCTGACAGCTCCAAATTCTCTCCATTGCTAACGGCTAAAGAATTATCAAATACAAGCGTTCAGAACTGCTGAGCACGAATTCTACCTCTGTCTGGAAAACTTGTGCATTTATTGCGTTAATGTGTACTCTTAATCTTTCTTCTGTTAGAATGATATTCTGCATTAAATTTGGACATTTCTGTAGTTAAAATCTCAATAACTATGTTAATATAGAGTATAAAAATTATACGTACTGTTATCGAAGCGTCGAACACATGTATCAGTATAGAAATTGGACCGCTTGAGAAGCTTTTCTGTTGGGAAAAGTATAGACTCACAAATTTGAAAATGGCGGCCGGTCGTATGTAGCACGCCATGGCAAAAAGGTCATTGCCATTGTTAGGGTCACGACCCTATATGTGGGTTGATCTCCCGCACTCTGGTTTCGCCTCGGCGAGCGTGAGCTTGGCTTATGTGCGCAGCAGCGCCATGCCCCACGAGTCAAGCATTGCGATAGATTGACCCCCTGTATCACAGTCGGATCAAGACAAACTTGGTGGACCCCTTGAGCTTATGGTTTCCGATGCTGCTAGGGTTGTTGTTAATATGGAGTTTTTGGTGGTCTCAGATCAGAATAAAGGTCAATGTATATAAAAACCAGTTCTTGTGTTACCAAGTAATAGTGTTTTGTGTGTATGTTTGATGTTTGTGTATGTTGCTACAGCCAGCTGGCTACAGCTAACTTGTTATAACGTCACGCTTTTAAAAGTAGCCAAAAGAAGCTGGCTACATTTTAAAAGTAGCCCAAAGTAGCTGGCTACGTTTTGGAAAATTGTAGCTGAAGTGTAGCTGGCTACGTTTTGAAAAAAAGTAGCTGTAGCGTAGCCGGCTACAAATTAAAAGTAGCTTGCCCATCCCTGGTCCTAACCCCGACAGAATGTTCAGACAGAAGTCGTTTCGCATCAACGCTCAGACCCTACCGCAAGTACTGGGTGAGGGAGACGATTTATTGCCATGCTAGTCGGCAGTGCCTGTGATGTCCACCCCGCCTTTTGTCCGGGTAGTAATTGAAGACGACTGGCCGATGGCAGTCCGCACCTCGTGTACTCCTACCTTCCCTCGCACGGACGATACCCCTCATCCCCCCGGTGGGAAGATATCGGCCTTTAATGGAGCTCTTCTTGGTAAGGGAAAACAAACTCAGTGCAAGGGAAGCTACTCTCGCCTTGCAGCAGACGACATGAATAGGTTGGTCTACGATGTCAGACACTACACTTACCCAATTTTGCATCTGTTCTTCGCCCAAATTTGAAGGGGTCCCCTGGGACCCCATTGATGAAAATTGAAGGGGTCCTCCGAACTTTTAATGCGTACTGTACGCAATTTTCTGCTTAATCAGAAGCCCTGTTTTAAGATATGTTCGTGTTTATACAGCGGCACTTAAACTGTCCCTCCTCGTCGATGTCAAATAAATGTTGCATTAAAACCTCGACGTATTAAAACTTTAAGGAACTTTCAAAGGAATGATTTTATAGCAGCTATTGTAAGAAAGATTCAACAATTTCAAACTAAGCAGGAATGCATATCATTTGCGAACAATAAACGCAAGGAGTTACGTGTCAACTTCAGTTTATTATGCTACATCGGCGATATAATTTCAAAATATGACAAGAAAATTTAACAGGAATTTAAATAAACATGAACACAATCTATTTAGTTACTGCCTTATTTTAATTAATTTTCCAACGTCAGTTTGTCTTCATTTAACAATACAATTTGGGTTAATGCGTTTAAGAATCTTATAAAATAATATCTAGCAAAACGATACAGTAAAGATAACATTGTTCATTTAAAAACTCTTTAGCTTTGCTGTTCGCACACCACGTTCACGTCAAAAAGGTTGAAGTTGGTCTTGAGGAATCTAACAAAATATAATAGTTCCCTTTGACTCTTGACGACGAAGAATTCTTCTCCCAGTTTGACCTGAATAAACAAGCACAGAGATCATTCATCTAACATTTCATTTCCTATACTTTAGGTTCATGGCCAGTTTGTACCAGCGTTCGAATCTCCAAATTCCATAAAAACAAGTTTGTGTAAAGCCCATTACCCTACTTTACCCTACTATTACCCTACTGAAAGTCATGAGAGCTGCTAACAATTTGATGTACTAATTGTAAAATGTATCTTCTCTTTATGTGTTTCTTCATTTTTTTCCATGCTACCTTACTGTCTTTCTTTTCATTTTATTCTGCTTTCCTGTCCACACGCCTGTCTGTCATAATATTTGTTTCCGTTGGTTTTCCGTGTGTGTGTGTCTAAAGTCTAATGTGAGGGTGCAAAAGAAAAAAACGACCGTCTGATAAGCTAAACAACAAAACGTTATCTCAGTCGCCGACCCCAAGCCCTCAACTTGCCACGACATGGAAACTGTCTAATGCTGTCAGTGTGATGGGAATGCCTTCCCCGTTACTCGTCTGTCTTGCTAACTCTCCTTTCCTTGAAAGTTTGTTTTGCCACGAGTCGACTGTGATGTTCATTAGGATATCTGAGTAGGTGTTGATGGTGATGGTAGGCCTGCAAGTACACACACACAAGAGCACGTGCACTGCAAGGTGAAAGTACATTGCAGTAACTACACAGATGAAGATCACATGAGGTTTGGCAGGTCAGTGAGTAATCAATAGACAGATAGATCGATGGACAGACAATACAGTCGTAAATTGTTACAGACGTAATGTCACAAAGGCAGAAAGATGTGTTGCTTATATTTTAGTAACTATATACAATAATTGACCATGGAGACGATAGTGTGAATGTCAACAGCATGGCTTGTGCTCACTGTCTAGACCAAGTGAATTGATGGCAATGGAAAAATAAAGCATGATATTTCAGTGAAGAAGAAACCTGCAGTGATGTATGCAACCTATGCTGATGTTTACAAGATAAAACTTGTTCAACTTTACGTGGATGTGGTTGTCACGGGGATATTAAAGCAGATAACTTGGCCATTTTTCATTCTTCTCAAAGGTACACCCTCTGGGTACTCCTGCACAATTAGAATAAGAGGATAAAAGTGAGACGGAGAGGGGGAAGGGAGGGAATGTGACCCCCGTGTGTATGTGTATGCGTTGTAGCTTTTATAAAGGAGGGAATGTGTTCTCTTTGAGAGACTCTGTGTGTGTGCGTGTGCAGCTTTGATAAAGACTGATTTTTGTTAATGATGGTATTACATTTGGCAACGAAAACATTTTCCACTCTAGTTTTCACACGGGTTTTTAACTAGATTTGTGTATTTCTAACTTTGTGTTTTTTTATGTACGACTTAGCAATTTATAATTATCAAAACGGTGGATTTTCTATCTTTCCAAAGAAATTTAATGAAAATGTCTTCTGTTAATGGTGTGTTTTCAGTAGTTTGTGCATGTGGAGATTTACGAACCGACATATCAAACGAGTTCCATCTCTTTGGTATACAGTCCCCATCCGAATTCCAGCCAATCCATCCGTCACAAACAGCCATTGGCCGGTGAGATCCACTCCAGACAAAACCCGGTTGACATACTATAGCTGCTTCAGCACTATCCCCCAAAAAATTCCAGATCGTGATCGCTTGTTTCCAGATTGGTGCATTCAGCTTTGAGCAGAGGATTTTTTTCTGTAATTCTTCCAATGCTTCGCACTCCATGTTGATAGATCGTAGTGGAAATTCGCTGTTAATGAACCGGAGATCGTTTATTGAAGTAAGGGAAGTGCTGGTACAGTTGTCAGCGCTTTCCCCCGCAGTCATCTGGAGCCAGGATCAAACACATACACCCACGTGTTCGATAGTAAACACGTACACTAAAAATATTTACAAACATGTTCTTTTAAATACTTTACGTACGATAGTTTCACATCTTTTTGGCTTGTTTTGATTATTTGTGACAATATCGGCAAAAGGGTTTAAGATACTTTTGATACTTCTGTTCTAGCGTCGAGAAGTTTTTGCAAATAACACAGTTGATTAGAAAGATTTAAAACTTTCTAATACAACAGTTATTCAAAGAAGATGAAAGTCAGATGACAGCGAAAACTTTAGATTGCCTCAATAAAAAAACACATCTGATATTTTAATAGAAACTTATTAGACAGACCAGGTGTCATGATGAACATGGAAATATAGACTTAAATACTGACAACGATCATATTGTTCTGGATCATAGTCAGATTGATGGAAAACTCCTCTTTCTCCTCGAAGTATATGAGATTGCATCTTGCCATGCTGTTGACACTAGTACCCTCCATGACCTGAGAGGTCCAGGTGGAAGAGGAAGTGTCATACATAAAAGCATAGGCGACCTCTCCGTTCTCTGTCCTCATTTTTATACGAGACCTCTTACTGCAAAAAGAAGATTGTATTGCGAGATACAATAGAAATACACAATGCCTCTGTCTTATATAACCCTCTAAGCTATTTTCACTCTGTGACCAACCTTTGAAAACGCAATTTCGATGGCTACGTAGCCTATGAAAGAAGAACTTGTTTCAATGATGTTCAGATAAGTATTTGGGCTGGACCAGTACTTGCACAACTGTATAGTGATCTCAGATTTTTTTTAAAAATCTACCGCACAAGTTCAGTGGTTTTCATCAATCTTTTTCGTTTGCTATGAGGGATTGCTCCTCTTGAAGTGCTGTGCAACTAATGCTCCCAAGCAGGGGCTGATAACATGTACAAGGCTTGTTTATAGATAGACTTACCTTTTAACAACTTCAGTGTCGAAGGTTAAACAGATTTTCTGTCCTAACCTAGGCAAGGGTACAATTTTAAATCCAAAATCCGGTTGCATCAGCTGAAAAACAGTTGCTTTTGGTTGTCAGTTTGTCAAACTTAACTCCTGTAAGACAGGTTAATGTAGTGGCATAAGAAAGGTAAACCGAAATGAATCGGCTTTTGATTCATGAAAAATAATGTACCATTTGAAAAACTTAGTTGTACTTTTACCATCTGCAAGGAGAGCCCGCAACCATTATTAGGACTGATGGAACAATTGACAATTTCTTTATCTTGGTAGGTTCATGTCCATAACCGACTTTGGGGAGGATAGAGGGTGAATCAATTATTGTTTAAAAATAGAATGGTGCAGGAAGAAATACCCAATACCACACCTTAATTCAAATTACAAAGTCCCAAAGTAAAATTTTGTTATTAAAAGAGGAAACACAAACATTTGGACTGGTGGAGCACATCGCTAGTGAGTTGAATGTGGGGGTCGAGTACTGAATGAATGCAGAGTGTAGTAAAAAATTGTTTGTTGTGGCTGTCTTTAAAAACCAAATGAAATGTACTACCTTTGTTGGTACCATATCAGCAGTCTCTCTTACCTCCCCAACAAGGTTTTCGCGGGGTCTACATTGCCCCGTAACCTGCCAGCCAACCTTGAGGTCACAGACGCCTTCTGTGTCTTCAACTACAGTGAAGTTGTTCTCGCAGGTGACTTTGATGGTAAGTGCTTGGGCTGAGACTTGTGATGGCACCCAAAGCAGACTCCCGTGATTAACAGACGGAACAAGGTCCTTGGTGCAGAATGTTTGGAGATGTAGATGGCAGGCAAGATCGATCTTTAGGATACCCTCCAAATCAGCAAGGTTGTTAATGTATTTGACACTTGAATCCATATTAAATTTATACTTGTGAGGAGAATTCAGCTGGAACTGAAAAATATAAACACCATCTTATTCAAAGTGATCAATATGTTTTTAAGAAATAGCCCAAATACTAGATAAATAATGTATAAAAATAAATGGTATTGTCGTTTAGTAAAGATTAAGACGCAGCTGTATAAAAATAGATATTTAAAAATAAGCATAAATCCTTTTAAAATACCTCAAGCTCTCTTTCGGTGGTTACTTTGACTTTTATAAATATAATTCCATTCTGGGGGATAGACCAATCTGTCGAATATTGTTGACTCTGACGATACTTGCCGCCAGTAATTTGTGTACCTTCGATGTTCTCTTTAAAACGGATTTTTAAGGAAAATAAGACCTCATTGTCTTTTCTAAATAGTATCTCTAGGCTGAAAAAGAAGAGAAAACGGTTTTTGCTTGAAAAATGTTAGGATTTATTCAAATACCCTTGCCTTAGTGTTGTAATTCTTATAAAGATCATATTACCCCATTGTGGCTGCATTTGTGCCTTAAAAATGTGTTTAGTCTGTAGGATGAAAGAAATGATATTACACGAGTTATTCTAATTTCTTTTTAGACTGTTAAGAGAATTAATATAACGTGAATTTATTCAGCTCTCTTTTAGACTGGTGCTTATGGGAGACATCTGAATGCTTTACAATCTGCTCGTTCCAACTTTGGCTGAGATGCAAATTTCATGTCCAATTCTCATCACCAAAGGCAGGGGGTAAGTGTCGGGGGCCTGCACACAAACATCTTGCGGTATTAGTAAATAGATATGTCAGAATCAATAGAACAGGTTTAGGAAAGATGTTTTCATAGGAAACTAGAATTGAAACAAAATAAATTTATCAAATTGCTCAAATGAACAGGGATCATGAAGACATGGTAACAGCAGGTCTTGTTTAAAGCACATTCAAGACAATCGCTCAAACCACACAGAACTATTCCAAACGTGTTTCTATGTTTCTTTCATATTAAGATGTTTTGAGCATTTGCAGTAAACAAATACTGTTAGACCCTTCTCCTATATCTACTTTTTTTAAGTGTGAAAAAGCACCACTACTACTACTTACAGGCGCTAGCTTGTTTGACCAAACAGCTTGATTGCAAGTGCCGTTGACTTGCCAACCTAAGAACCTGTCGCAAGTCACGACTGAAGGTCCTTCCGTACTCCACACAAAGTTTTCGTTGCATGTAACTTCGGCCAACGGATAGACTTTATTTCTCAGAGTTGCTCTGCCATTCGGAATAAGGGGAGCAGAGTTACACGCGGGTAACCGTCCTAAGAGTTTCGGAAAAGACCCTTTTGAAAGAAGAAGTGACAAACCTTAGCGCATTAAAACAAATTTTAAAAAAATAACTTTTCAACGACTTTTTCAACTTCCTTACTCTCTCTCTCTCTCTCTGGTTTTGCTTCTTTTGCTTTTATAATGTCAGCTACATAGGTTATTTTCTATCAGTTGATTTTAAAAGTGTATGAAGTGTAGCGCTGAAATATATACTACAAAGTTTAAATCTTTTTATTTAAGGACTTTTATGACAGCCAGATTTTTTTTTAGTAATGATTAGAAGCAGACGCAAATGTAACAAATTATATTCACCATATTGTTTATGTATGAGTAAGAATTATTCGAGTGTTTTCCTTTCAAAAATCGAGCATAAACAATGTTTTGTTCAGTGTTCAGAATCAGGCATAGGTATTCTCCAGACATCCTCTTTAATAGTCTGTGTCATTAGTTTTCAGCCCCGACTGCTGCTTCAGAAATATAACCACAGATTATTTATAATGAACACTCACAATTTTTATATTCGAGGTCGTTCTGTAGATCAATCACGCTGGCAGCTACGTCTCCTGTCACACCAAAGCCAGTAATACCCTGCGGGCCCGTTAGTGGCGAGGATGTCATGATGGCCAGCAGACTGTCTTGGTCTTCAACGAGAGCCTATAAAATGATCTGACATTGATATAAATCTTACCAAATACAGTTATACCTTTCTATTTTTGATGTTAAATATGTTGATAGGTAACCTAAGAGAGAGGTAGCGAAGAACAAGTGCTACACGTGTTTCTAGCGGGTTGATCATGTACCTGCTGATGGATGACTGCTCTCTTCCATCTGTCATTCTTTTTCCTTTGATGGTTGAATACAGCGCTATATAAATTCACTTTCTTATTTTTAGGTGTGCACCCTAGCAATGGACTCCATCTGTACCAGTAGTCTATGTGCGTGCAAACAATGAACAACATTGTGTCTTGCTGTCTTCTTGTTTCCCTTGCCATTTAGACATGCATGTTCATTTGCCCTGGTCATCATGAGCTGTGCTCACTATAACTACTATTTCTGCCTGTTGCGATACGTGTCCGAATAGTCCAACACATAAATGTTTACGCAGCCAAGCGTGACATTTGTCCTTCTGTCTCGTGCTTGTATTGACTCTGATTTCTTTGTGGGATTTGTTTCTAGCTCTTAATATTATTGTATTGATAAATGAGCTTAATATTACGATTATGGTTAAAACGTTGACGATGATGGCTATTATTACTAAATTATTAAAATAGCGTATTACATAGTATCAAGTAATTCACAATGCTAGGTGAACATGCTCTCAGGAAAAAAAACAGTTAACTCACATCAATTTCGTTGTCTTTTGCTATTTTTAACCTGATGATAAAGGGTCGGCCAACTACCAAAGGAACTTGTCCAAAAGACATTTTCCTAGTACTCTCGTCGATGTGGATTTTCTCACTTTTTTCTTTTTTGAAATTAAATGAGTAAGTGACTGCTTCCATTTTTTCTCTTGTAAAAACCAAATTGAAACTGCAATTAAAAATGCATAAATGTTAACATTAATTTGAATGGATTGTTTGCAGATATTAACAAATATCACAAGACTAAAAAAATAGTTTCACACGATGTAAACACGATGACAACAACGATAAACCTCTTTGCTATTTGGTGATTTAAGACTAGTCCAACGCCATGTCAAGTGCAATACGATGTCATTTTGTAAGAAATGGTTAATATAAACATTTTGGACTTCTTTCTTCGGGTAGTCTTTCATCATCTCCATGTTTAGTAGCTTAAAGTGCGGAACAAACTATTAGAGTTAAATCGATGTAACAAGGACAGTGTGTTTCGAAACAAACTATACTCACTTTTAGTGTCAGTGCAAGCAATCTATGATATAAATATAGTATTGTACTAAGATATTATGATACCCTGTATTAGTCAACGGTGTCCCTTTAACGGATACTTGATGGCCGGCGACGACAACTCTAGGCAAGGTGTAGACCTGACCCTAGCACACAAACAAAGCAAGGCAAAGTAAATATTTGCAGACACGAAAGCTCTAGAAAGCTCTTCTGTGTAGCCTGTATCCATTTAATGTTATGTTTTCTTGGTTCTTGGTGGAAGTAACTTCCAAAAGAGAAACACACACACACGCACACTGTCATGCACCTCACGCACATACATGTTAGCCACGTTCACATGGGTTGCTAACTGTCGCTAATGTAGGTAAGCGACATAGCAACAGATTGATAGTGTACTGAGGACTGGATATTTGATTTTACTTACCACTTACAGTGTCTTAGACACAGTGAACCACGTTCTCTTCCCCTATGGTCCCTAGGAAATTAAATCATTTTCTATATTCTAATTATGATGTCCCCCAGAACAGTCACTAATCAGACGACGTGTTCATTTGTAACCGAATGTCACTGATTACATAAATGAGAGGTAGACTGTTCACGTAGAGACTTATAGAGAGTGACTTCCCTAAAAACTTATTAGCAGATTCTCTAGTTTACCCACTGGGACAGCGTTGTATATAAATCTCGGCAGGCATTGACCATTCACGGACCAAATGTCGCCGACACAAGTTGCTCGTGGTGGAGTGTTCCCTCGCCATGTGGTGTCGCTCCTGCATCTGATGATGCCTTGTTGCGGCCACTTCTTTGTCCACCGTGTTACTTCGATATTAGGGAATTTGGGAGCGCTTTTGATATCACAAATTTTGCCTGTGAAAAATAAAGTAACGGAATAATAAGCGGTAACATTCTCTACAATGTAGAGCACTCTGTTCTTGTTTGCTTTTAGTTGGCAACTATTGTTAACTGTTGTACCATCGTCACAAACAATTGTATAATATGGGATTTTATTTACTTCTATCAATATTTCTATCAATATTTATGAAACAGCGCAATGAAGTTTTTAAAACTGACAACAGCAATAAATTCATTATATTTCAATGAAAAGTTCATTCGGTTTTAAAATGTTTCATATTAATATTACAATGGAAGTAGCGTTTTGAAGTGCATATGCCGCCACGTGGTCATCGCTTCTTTATTCCCCCTCTCATCAAAAAAGGTAAAGAAGGTAAATTCTTACACAAGACATCAGCAGAATTCACATACGACTCGTTACTGATGTCAACATGTCTCAGAATAGCTAGTGGTGTTGGCGAGTCGTAACTCATCAGCTTTGTCCCATTTACAAAAATCTGTTCAGAAGAATCGACTGTGAGACATCGGATAAATAGAGGACTGCACGTAGAGCCTACTACAAAAATAAGAAAATATTTTAGAAATAATTCCTCAATATGCTGAAATACATAATTTATAACTTCGAGGAATAATCGTCTTAACTAAGGTATATCGGAAGACAAATTATTTACGTACAAGAGTTTAGTACTGCAACACATAACATTAGCATCAGACAGGTTAACTATATTTAACTAATAACACCTGTCACTAGTCTTGGGATCATTCATGGTAGACATTATGTGCCACATCAGTAAAGAGTTTTCTACTCTTTATCTTTACATTTGCTTACTCCGAGTTTGACATCGCTTTCTGGAACCAGCTTGATGTGCGCCTTCTTGTCCACAGTAAACGGGAAGGACTGGTTGAACTGGACCTGGGCCAAGATTTCACCTGCATACACGGTGTGGATGAGCACTTGGTTCTCGAGTTGCACGCCGCCAATGAGGGCGCGAAACACCGCACGGATGACTATGAAGGTGGCCTCTGCCGTATCTGATACGGTTATGGTAAACCTTGGTTTCGAACAACAAGAGGGATGGCAGTGAGAATGTTTCCCCGAGAACCCAACACTTTACACCAACACAACAAAAAAAAAACAAAACAAAACAAAAAAACAAAAACAAAAAACAAACACACACACACACACGTCTAAATTAACATTTTGATGCTTACCTACAACTGTAATGACGAGTCTGACTATTTTAACCGTGACTGATAGGATTTAAAACTGTAGTAAAGAGCTGATGGGTGATGATGTTATGAAAAATAAACCTAGATGGTGACAATGTTACGTACAAGCGTTGGTGTGACTGGAGTTACATCGGCACAAAATGCAACCCGTCCCGAGCCTGCTAGTGGAAAAATCAAGGGAAAGAAACCACCGAATTTCTGTAAAACACACACACACACACACAAAACACATCTATATATAGATTCCATTCTTTTTAAAAGATTCCAATTTTTTAGTCGGCCTGAGCCCCTTCTCAAGAGGAAGCGCCATCATAATTAACATTTTCATAAAGTGTAGTGTGAACAAAATACTATTAACTTTCGATAGTACAAATATCTTAGATGTGCAGCAACATTATTATTTTACATCTCTACATGGACAGTAATTGAGATTGATTATGTTCACATTCTACTTAAACTTAGTTAAGGTGACCAGACGTCCCGCTTTAGGCGGGACAGTCCCGCTTTTGACCTCGTGTCCCGCCTGAATATCGGGCTGGACGCCCAATGTCCCGCTTTCTGGCTTTCTGGCAAGTCCATCAAATATCCCGATTGTCTTTAAAAATCACTTTTTTCGGCGTTTTTTGACGGTGACGACACCATCATCGGCACGTGTCCCGCTTTCGCCCCCGAAACGTCTGGTCACCTTAACTTAATGGAAAAATGCAAAATTCAACTAGGGCAAATGAAAATCTACATTGCAAGACTCAAATTAAGAAAGTAGGCATATATTTATATATAGAGAGAGAATTAAAGAGAGAGATACAGAAATATCAACCTTTTTAAATCTTTTAAATTGCCAAATATATTATTTAAAACAGTAATTTAAACACACCATATGAGTGCACATATCGTTTTTGCATTCACTGGCATACTACGACACATTCTTTTGGGGATTTATTAAAACGTTTAATTGAAATGTTTTCAACATATTATTTAAGACAGTTGTAAAGCTAAAAGTTCACATTTCGACAACTAATTTACATCAGCGGATGATGATAGAAGAAATAAGTTGGGTGTTTGCGCCAGAGCAAGCTGTAAGTATTGTCAAATGAAAGCCCAGGACACATGAGATATATGTGGGCGCCAGTTGTCATCTTGACTTACTAATAAACAAAACCTATTGACTTTCCAAACATCCCTTGCCACGAGCTACTCACAGGTGAGATCCACCGATGCTGCACACATTTTGTTGTGTACTCCCATCTGTTATTCTCGTTGCAAATGGCGGACGGAAATTGTCCAACGTGAAAGAAGTTTTCCATGCAAACTATCTTTGCACTTCTTTTATTCCAAATTACATGCAAGGCATTGTTAAAGTCAGGGTCAGCAGGGTCTCCACAATTCCTATTTTCATCTTCCATGCTGTACAAAGAAGATGGCTCGTGTACTTCTGACCAAAGTTTAGAAGTTTCAACTGCGTAACTGTTTAGTGTTTGATTTTTTAGAATATATTGTTATTTACTAAAGGCTGTGATAATGAAAGCGTTTTAATTTATTACACTTTCTGAAAGTTATAATTGACTAAAAGCTGTAATCGGCTGCAGATTTCTGCTGTAAAAATATCTATATCATACTAGAGATATGTTTATTATACCAAAGATATGATATCATATTATACTAAAGGTATTACACAGCTTGAGATTGATAGGTTCTGCGTCTTGTGTGTCATGGAATAGCATGTTGCTAGAATTTACAAAATAAGATTTATGCACATTACAACAAAGAAGCAAAGTTTATTTTTGATTAGTTTCAAAGAAACATATTTTACTTTCAAGCTTTAGAAAATTAAAATTTCAATAACAAGGATCCGAGAAAGGAAACTATTAAACAAGATGCAGAATATCTTGTAGTCGCGTTTACTGCTTTTCTCAGCATACAGAATTATAATAAACTGAAGATACATACATCGTTAAATAGCACCAAACTCACCATTGGGTTTGTAATATTGAGGATGCACATAGCAATAACACCACCCCAATACATCTCCACTTTGTGAGGACTTCGAAAAAGAAGCACCTCTTGAACATACCTATGAAAGAAGATGTTGAAATGTGACCATTTTGAACATACAGACGGGAATAAAAACCAAAATACTGTCGCCAGCAGACATAAAAAATATTGTCACCTGTATATATCAAGACAATAATACAACAGCGCAAGACAACCTTAGTCATCGCTATGGCAGTTAGAGCAAAGTATTTTTTAAAAAAACTGGGAAGGCCGTTAGTGACTGAAATTGAAGCTAGCGAGGACAAATGTAGGGTGTCCAAGCAAATGATGACAACAGCTTGTGGATGAGGTCGGCAATCAGATAAATAGCACCTGCCTCATTGCCATGGGTGGATGGATGTATAACATCATTAAAGAACAAACTAAAACATTTTGCTTAAGAAAATAAAGAACGATTACCAGAACTCTTACTCTACGAAACGTTAGGTCTACTGTTTTTGAGCCTAGTTATTGTGTATCACCAAGCTGCTGTTTCAATTATTAGTTTATTATAGTTGAAGACTTCGTTCGAAAATAAATTCGTTTGTGCAAAGAGAGAGAGAGAGAGAACGAGCAACAGGGGTTTATCATATAGCAAAGTAGGTAATTGTATATTTTGACTTTGCCAACACGTAGTAGGTGATATATAAATAGTAATATATTAATTCATTCATTCTATGCTCATAAGTTTCTTTTCAAAACTAAAGAATGAACATTCCTGTCTCATACACACTCACGGTACCTCTGACTATTAAAGCCCACAGATGCACAGATATAGCGATACATGTACACAAATATGTATATTTACACACATACATGCAGTACTAAGGTTCACAGTCTCAATGCACGATAAGCTGCTTACCGTGTCCTGAGAATGAGCTGTCAAGCGGAACCAGACATTAAACATTCAGTCAGTCGTGACTGTCACGAGTTCTTCCTGCAGTCAGTGATGTTTGTGTGTTTGTGTGTTTGTGCTGAGCACAGTGCACTTCAACGACCGCTTACAAACAAACAACCAGCGCTGCTACCTTACAGCACGTGACGACCTCGATTGTAACGCCCTAGTGATGGTGACGCGAGATCTACAACGCGCTGTTAATTTATGACGTCATATCACGTCGCACAAAATCTAATGACGTTTTCAACACTGTTAACTGTCAGACGTTCCCAGGGCTTCTGCTAAGGCTAAATTCTTTGGGGTCCCAGGGACCCCTTCTTCAGATTTTTAAGGGGTCCCTGTTCTTCGCCCAAATTTGAATGGGACCCCATTGACGAAAATTGAAGGGGTCCTCCGAACTTTTAATGCGTACTGTACGCAATTTTTTGCGTAAGCAGAAGCCCTGCGTTCCGCCTTCTACAGTGACGTCATGACCAATCGTATTACAGCTTTGAGTAGACCACACGAGAAAATAAAGAGTCACGTCCCCTGACTCAGGGTAAACAACCTGCTGTCTGCCAGCAACACGTTCAGGGACTGTAATCATGGAGGAAAGATGAGTCTGGTGTTTGTACAACTATGGTCGGGCAACTCCCTGAATGACTTACAATTAATAACTTGAGGGGACGGATCGCTAATTTTTGTCTCGCCTTACGTCTTCTTCTGTCACCGGACGTTGTTGTGATGTTTGTTTTGGCTCGTCATGACACTGGACCTTTAGATAGGATGTCCTCTTCCATCTCGAGGACAGAATGTCTTTTGATTGGGAGATATCGGCGTCGACAAATGAAAAAAAATTGCCAAAGTTGCATGATAGGGACGAGTAACTTGATCGACCAGTCATAATCAAGGTCTACCCTTGGGCGGAGTGAGAGGCGGGGTTACTAGCGGTTAATTAAAGAGATGATTATAGACAGCATGTCATTTTGCAGACTTCTCTTAATGAAAAAAGTTTACAAATTGCTCTCAAGAATTAAACAGTGAAACAGCGGTACTACATACAAGCATACACGGAATTAAAGAGTGTCCCAGCCACACACACACATATATATATATACATCTATATAACATACTCATGAAAGAGGAAGAGGAAAGTTTTTTATTTTGTGTTTTCCACACATGACAATTGCTTGTTTATCAAGTTTCAATCATGGAGATTTCTTTAAAATTATGGACTTTTTTAACCAGCATTCATTTTTCTCAGTTTCATTTCGAGTGTTTCATTTGTAATAATTTTTTTAATCAAACTTACATCACCTATATGAAAATTTAGTAATAATAATCACAGTTAACTTTTGCATACGCTTTTCTACAAGAAATAAGTGTAAACATTGTCTATCTGCTGGAAAGATAAACTACTAATCTTTATTTTGAATTCCAAACTCTAGCACACAAGTATTACTGAGAGTTTTCCTTTCAAAAGCTTTTTATTCCAAAAGGTTCATCCTGAGCACCGAATCTTGGGGGCCTCGCACACCAGGCGGGCGTTCAGCAGGCCACACGGTGCATTCTGCAAGCTCCCCGAGGACGTGGACAGAACCGTGCAGCGTCCGTTAGACAGGTTTTGTCTTCCCTGACCAGCTGCCCATGGACTGTAGGAGGTTGTCTGCCTGTCGCTTCCCACAAACTCATCAGTCAGTGGGGAGTAGAGAGGATCTGTCAGTATACATGTTGAATGCTAAAAGTCACATTAACATGTGCATATACAATCTCGCATAAACATGTGTATACACAAACCCTCATACTCGTGTGTATACATAAGCCCGCATAAACATGTGTACACATTTACAATAGTACAAGTTTCACATTTAGACAACTGGATTTATGTATGGTAGGTGTTGCTTGCTGTCTTCATTTTGTTTACTGTCTTCAGTGTTGGTTGCTGTCTGCAGCTCTTTGACTCACCTAGCAGTACACGTGAGGATGGTGCCAAGGTGGCGATGTAGGTCCCCTCTGCCTCGCTGTCTAACGACAAAATGTGGCTGCAGCTGTATTCTCTGCCACCATAAAGTGCACCAGCCTTTAACTTGTTATCACTCATTCTGAAGTCACCTCATCTATTCTTCATTTGCAGCAGGCAAGCGAGCGCGCGAGCGCGCACACACATGAACACATACCACACACATATATATCTAGAGATGTCTAAAACGGAAAATTTCTGCTCAGATGCAAACCTTTCACAAAGTGTGGAAGCTTCAGACCGCGTCTTCACTGTGGTCCCCAGTGAGAAGTAACAGGACTGTCCGAACAGCTGCCAGCCTGAAAAGAATAAAAATACTGAGTTTTGCAACATGGGTATGGTTTATATCCTATTCTGACATAGAGTTGTTCTTCGTTAGTGTAAACTATGAATGAAAGCAAGGGCAGTCCAAATCCATTAAAAAGAATTTTAAAAATCATCACACGTCTCAACAAATCATAATCGCAAAAGGTTTCTTTAATATTGGGACTGCCAAATCCATAAAACTGCAGTATGGCTACTTACCAGAACCGCATGGTCTGGAATCGTTCAGTATGTCTGTAACAGGACAAGAAAGCCATTGCAGTATGGTAATTGAATGGTAGTCTTACCATATGTTAGATGGGTAATAACTCTTTAAGGTCAGATGTGCTCACTTATTGTGGTTATAATCAGTCATAAACTATCTATGCATTTCCATTAAAGTGTTGAAGATATGTGAAGTATGCGATAACGAATTCACACAAACTGAGTGCGGGTCGGTAATCAACGTGAGACTTGGCTTTTACACAATCAGTTCAATCTCATGCATACACATTGTACTGGCAGGCATACAGGCAAACAGACACAGACAAGTAGCTGGTGTCAAGAACTAGTCAAATATCATAGAGAAGGGTGGTCTTTAGTTTACCGAGTACACACACTGCACCCGAGCCCGCCGGTTGAGCAGTCTGGTTATAGATGTACAGGCCGTTGATCCACAAGAAGACTGAAAAGATATACAACCCAGCTAATGGGAATACGAGTGCTAAATTATCAGTGATTTCTAATTATATATATTACACTGAAACAGCAATCAAGAGGCAGACTTGCTATATGCTCTCCAGAAAAATACACATCGATTCCTATATTTGTTTGGGTTATTTTTCAATGTGATAAATATTTATGCCAGTTTGCATAGATGACAAAGTTGACTGGAGCGTGTAACCTAGTGACAAAGGAGTAGTGCATGTCCTGAGAGCACAAAAACACAAATGTTTCTCAAATGACCCTCGTGGCCTCAACGAGACAAACATCTATGATGTCAGACAGGTCTGTTACCTCCGTCTTTTACGAGCACGTTCTGCTTGGCCCCTGACCTGTACAGGGCCCCCGTCAATTCACTCTGTCAACCAGTCAAGGGTTAAAAATGTTATTAATGTGCCACAAATACAATCAACAAATCAGCAATTAAAAACACCTGTGCAGAACGTTTTAAAATTTCCTTCTAACAAAAAATTAGCTTATTAACTAACAAATGTAGCTTTTCCTTATTACTGTGAGTTTTCAAATATCCTCCTAATTGTCTAAAATTATTCCAAATTTAAGATAAAACTTTTAAATTTATTAACACGCAACTCGCAGAACGACTTCTCAACGTTTATCTGATTCCATTATAAAGATTCCATTTTTATTGCCTCTCACTCACTCCCTCCCCTACTGTTACAGTGGAACTCGGTCTCCAACTAAATGGTTGACTCACGTTCTCTTGGGGAACGTTGCTGACGCTCGCAAGGTTGCCCATAGCAACGGCACATGCATACTGTGCCTCGACCCACGTGGTAACCGGACTGTCGAGGACGAGGAAAACAACGGCCCGTGGGGCCCAACCTTCGCCCGGCCCCGTTGTAACCACACGGCTCTACAACAGTATTGTACAACATGTATGTCCACGAGTAAACTGTCATGCCACACTTTATTTTAATCTTATTGTAGGGTCTAATGTTTCATAATCAGCTGGACAACAGACTATACCTTTTTTGTGGACCTTGATGACCATTTCATGTCCTGTATAATACAGGCAATAACAAAGAGAAGGACACATTTAATATAATCAATTTGTTAATTAATTAGCCTTTTTGATAGTTAATAGTTAAGTAATCCATTTTATAGTTACTGTCAACCGAGTATCTTCTTTCGTTTTATTTACAAATTATTGAGATATTGTGTTCCTTACTACGAGTGTAGGTATATTTTCCATGCTTTCTTCTTTCATTCACATGTCAACCTTAATTTATTACTGGATTAATAAAATACCGGAGGAGGTAGGTGAGATGGGGATGTCACACAAAGCAGAAGCTAATTCACTGGGATTGTTGTTTGTCCACTGAAAACCTTGCTCAGACTGTACCTCTGAAACAGGAATGCCATGTGTGCTGCATTGCCCAACACATTTGCTTAATATATGTTTTACTGTGAACTATTACAATTTGTAATATGATATACAAAGTAGTACCGTTTGCACATTAAGTGGGACACTGACGGGTTAATACATGAGCAGGCAATAACACACAAATGTCACCGTGTGCGCCTGCTCGTGTACACGTGTAGTCATGTAAGTACTTCCATTTGCATGTCTTTCCTACATGACTTTTCCCTTCAAAAAAATAATAAAATAATACCGACAAATATGAGTAGCCATGAACCGACTCTTGGAAGAATCAAACTGACCACTGTGACGCCAACTCACGGACAAAAAGCCGAGTTGATGTTTCATCGTTGCCAGGCTTCCATCTACGGAAGGATGTTTCTGGATTGTACAGGGTTCCATCAAAGAACTGCCATGTGCTAGTCTTGTACAGTCCTGTCCAGGTGGCTGCTACATCGACGTCGCGAAGCATCATTTCGACAGCCATCTGCATCAACAGATAATGAGGAGACTGAATAACCTTTCTAAAGTAGTTACAGCGTCATAAACTTGCTCATAGCCAGAGTTGTACAGCGAACCACCGCAAGACAAATAAAGGAGGACTAATCAAAGCAACAACCTTAAGTGTCGTTTCGCATACAACCAAGCACAGCGCTTAGTTTAGTTGTAAATAAAAATGGTTTTTGTTCGGGTACCTGCTTCTGTGGGGAACGAATGCTCACGAGATTCCCGCCATACTGCGAGCATGCACGCTGAGCCTGGTCAATGCTGACAGGCTGCTTGATGAGGTAGAGACAGGCATCCTCATGTATCTGTCCACTTCCTCTTGGGCCGCATCTTTGAGGGGCAGGTCGTGAGGCTGACACACATTTCCGCGTGCGCACACACACGCACAAACATCGCACACGCACACAATACATAAATACACACGCAAGCAGCCGCGTTAGTATACACGCTCATAGGTAGAAATGTATATAATGGATGAACGTTTGCGTAGTTAGACTACTATCTACGCCGAATATAGAAATCACCTTGTCAATACCCGACTAGTACTGACAGAAGGACCGTCGAGAATTTACACTCACGGAAACCAGTGGAGAGAACATTAAAAGCGTTGAAACTCCCGCAGGTGCTGCTCGAGTCGCCAGTGCAGGGAACATCACAGGTGTTGGTAGGTCCGTACAGACCGAAACTGTGGCCGCACGTGCAGCGTTTCCCACGTGCCAGAGCTGCATACGGGTATCCACGGACAAAACATCTGAAATGTCCAACAGATAGCGCAACTTCCTTTCTTGTTCGTTGAATAAACAATGCGGGCAGAGATTTGTTTGTTTACATCTGAATGTTACGACACTTTTATATATTCTGTGTTAATTTCTAAAAGTTGATAATACAGAATATTATTTCCTGCCTTATCTCCTTTGAAAAATAGTATGAGTGTTTTGTTTTAAGTTAGCAAGTATGATGGAATAACTGAATAGAATGAGTGAAGCATGTGGATTACAGAATAGACAAAGCACAGAAAGAATAATAGTTTAACACCCAGGTACGTTTGTAACTGGGTGGTAGAAGATCACGCCAGGTGGGCGAGACAACGACTAGCTGCCGTATGTCCCATGGGTGGTGACAATCACCTGTCGACGCAGACTGTTCTTGTCATTGAACCCAGCAACTCCACGGGCTCCCCACGGACGTCCTCCAGCACCAGCTTCTGAGCAAAGCACCCGCGTACCTCCGGGGTGCCACGAACTACGACAAAATATGTTTTTACACAAAGACAATAGCACTCCCACACGCAATCATTGTGACTTGCAATAAAAATATTGTGACACAAATAAAAAAATCTTATGTACAAGAAATATTTCTGAGGTGCAATAACAAACTATGTTCTTGTAATTCAAGGTTTTCAACTGTCTTGACCACCATCATAGCTTCAGATTTCAAGTCATTTCAATTCTATTGGGTTTCTGGTCTGGATATTCAGGTGTGCTGTACTAATGCTTTATTATTTCTTAGGTACACATTGCGTACCTGTTGAAAGACGTTTAGATGGACATCTAATCTTAAAGGGCTCTGCAGGAACTACTTCTCCAGGAATCACAGCGCCCAGACCCTGTCAACACAACAAAAACCAACTGACTTGACTGCCATGTTTTCTACTAACGTCAACATGCAATTTTCCTCGATACGAATATCTCCAGGTATTCAGATTTGTCATATAGAAATCAACAATGTACATGCTAAACTTTAGTTTTTTTAAATTGTTTCATGACTTACTTATCTGAAATACAACAAAATGTTCAAATTCCTTTCTTGTTTAATTAAAACCATGTTAGTTCATCTAGTGGGCATGATGAGTAGTGCTTATTGTGGACAGCTCCTTACCTCCGCGCTTGCAGGATCGCTGCAGGGCTTAGGCGATGGCCTTTTGAGTGTGGGCTGTTATAAACCAACATCGTGAATTAAATGTGAATATAACAAATAAATGTTAGCTGAATTCAGTATAATTTATCGTTTGTGAGCTCCTCGCAGCTCTGCATTCAAGATTCCAGCATTACAGCAAGCGGCTATGTGATTCTACAAATAAGGTAGCTTTACCTGAGACCTGCAAACGTTTGAAGTATATATATATAATGACAAACATAAGCATGCTTTAACAAGTCTTCAGAGACAGGAAAAAATCAAAGCAAAGTTTTGGACATTGAGGAAAATATGAAGACAAAGAAGCGAGAGAGATTATAATTTTTTTTACTATGTACTTTATATACGACTTTCTATCACTGAAATACTGAAATATCCAGGTACAATTGCATACATAAATATTGTTGATGGCTCATGCATATAATATATTAGGTCACTTAGGTAATAGGTCTTACTTCATTTTACTTTAAAATCATATTTGTGAAGATTATTCAAATGTAAAGCCCATCACAACAAAACTTCTGTAATACAGACAGGAAGAGAATTCATTCTGTGTTGTACTGACTCTTAATAAAATGCAGCGCCACCTCACTTCCGACCCAACCTACTACTCACACACCATACGCACAGTACGCACACTATTCAACTGGATGAGGGGAGGAGTGCGGCTGCTGCAGTCAGTGGGTCCGTCCCCGCCATCCAGACGCCAGATTCGAACGCGGAAACAGTTGTCTCCAGGGCACTGCTGAGAACTGAAGCTTCGGTTGTAGCTGTTCCAAATCTTGAAAAACAAGAGCCTGTACAGGAAGCGAAAAAATATGACAATAAATAATGTCTTTCAAAATAATGATCATAATAACTTCAAAAACATCTGGACGACACACGTCACGTGGTCTATAACACGGACACAAATGTTTAAAATGTCTCAACAACATACTGTACTGTGAAACACGTGACTATGTATTCTGGGATGATCTTCATGCAATCTCTTCCTTTTATTTCTCTTACTTCATGTCTGTCCCTCGTTACAAATGTGTGTTACTCATGTGTGTTTGTGTGTGTTTCATCAGCGTGGGGCACCTTATTTGCATTTGTAATGTTCTTGTGTAAACACACTGTTGAGTGTCTAACCCTGTGGTCTTGTCGAAGTAAAAAGCTTTTCCTGTGCTGTCTGCATCCAGCGCCGCCAACGACGAGGTCATGATGTGGTCATTCTTGATGACAACAGGAAAGTCACTCTTCACCTGAAACTGGGTGGTTGTCTTGGGAAGGCACAGACCCACCCGAACAATATCTTCCCTGTAACAAGTGGCGAATCGAAACTCACTTTGCATGCATACAGATATTCTTGGCATCTCTACGAACTAAAAAAGAAAGACAAAGAAGGATTAAGAAAGAGAGAAAAAGAGGGATCCAAAAGAAAATTTCTGATAAGCATGTATACATATAGTTCTACACGTACATGTTCTACATTAAGAATGGAGTTTTTTTTATCGATATCGTAACGTCTTACTTTTCAAACCCGTATCCGTTAATATCGAAGTAGGTCGGCACTTTCCCAAGAGTGGAGTTGAAGTTGACCGTGTAGGACATGTTAGTGCGCAGCAGGAACGTGTTCCTGTTAGTACCTGGCACACAAGGAACGAGCACTGGGTCACGTGACTCTCACAAACAAACAATCGCTTAAAACATGAAGGACATCAGTTTTCAGAGTTTTCAGAAGCGCAAGACCTGTTGATGTAGATGACGACCTGTGTGAGAAGACACAAATCTGGTGTCGGATGTTTGATGTCTGAAACCATAGCATGTCTGTGTCATGTGCGACAAGCTTTAAAAAATACCAATATTTGATACTGTATATGTAAGACTGTCTCATAAACATATGAATAATTACCTTGGATGACATGTCGGTAGGTAGGCTGGTCATCCGGATAAGGATGAGAGGACTCTTGACTTTGTTGGTTCTGGTAAGGACACCGTCACTTCCAATAATCTCCATCTGATTGAACATTAAGTACTCTATGATCAGCATAGCTAATAAATGTATGCAGCATAGCATTCATATTTGTTAAATAAGAATGTATCTAGTGATAACAATAGCAGTAACACTAGTAGTGTAGTTATACAGAACTATTGCTTTTACGGACAGCAACCACTTTACTATAATCCTAAGATACTGTCTTTTTTTACTGGTATAACAATAAGCCCTGTATTAATTACTCCTGGGGCTTACGGCAAATTTTGCTCCATTCCCACATTTTTAATATACCCTTTATATTTCTCAAAATGAAACACAATCACCATATATATATATATCTAAAACAGATAAATACTATATATATATAATGTGTTTTTTATGATAAAGGCATGTTTACAAGTGTTCTCTGTGAATAAAGTCACATTCTAAGTCAGTGTCAGGAACATGCCATCGTACCTGGAAAAGCAGACGACTGATTTACCTGCACATATTTGTAAGGACACGCAGCCATGTTCCAGTTCGGGTAGTCAACTGTGTTGCACTTGTCGCCGGTGAAAAACGGGGTGTTGGGTACAATCTGAGTGTTGGCCTGGCCGGTCACAGAGCCGTCCATGTCCCTGAAGGTCGCCTGTAAGTTGCCGTCGTCATCTGTCCACTCGTACACAGAGGAGTTGCCCCGAAACACCCAGTTGCCGTCGTTGACCTGTTCAAGAAAGAAAATAAAGAAAGAAAGTAAAAAAAGAAACAAATAAACAAAGAAGGCAAGAAATTTACTACAATTTAAATTTAATACATTTTACATTCCCAAAACTGGCATGTATCCTGTTTTATTTTCAGAATCTGCAATTAACTCTGTTAGAGTCATGTAGACTTTGCTGAAGGCAGCATTTATCGAAAGCATTTACCCTCGGAAAGATATGAAAAAAATGAAAGACTATTTTGAAAACACTTTGTATATACATTGCTCAGATGAAAAGGAACGTAACCGGGTTTTCACTTGCATTCTTATTCATAACAACAAACAAACAACATACGTTGTCGCAGAAGCCAAACTTGATATCTGGGTGTACATATAGGGCACCGATGGGTAATATTACTTCTCTTGAAACTAATGGCACCCTTTGGCATCACTGGCCGGGTGGAGCCGTATTTGTCCACCCACTGGTCTGCCCACCACTGATGGGAAAAGCGGTCAAAGAAGCAGTTCTTCACAAACATTGGGCCCTGGTACATGGATACGCCCGAGACAGTTTCATAGCTGTTTAAAAATACAATTTTATGGCTGTAAGTTAGAAATAGTGGGACGGAGTTTTCCAAAAACATCCATTTCTTTGTTAAGTCATATAAAATTGTTCACTTCTTTTATGTGGGTGTCTGTCTGTCTGTCTGTCTGTCCGTCTGTCTGTCTGTCTGTCTGTCTGTCTGTCTGTCTGTCTGTCTGTCTGTCTGTCTGTCTGTCTCTGTTTTGTTATTTAAATGGAATGAAGAATAAGTTCTTAAAACATTTTACGGAAGTTGTATGTTCAGTGGATTACTAGCCAGTTCAAAACCAAATAGTGACATGCTTAACGTTGTATATCCTGCAGTCTGAAGGCCGGACAAATATAAACAAACGCTCGACAAAGTATGCAAAGTGTGTGTGTGACTGTTAGAGAAAAGCTTTGCCAGACTTGGTCGTTGTCCGAGCGCCATTCCAGTAACCTCCCCCTGCACGTACGGACTGCTGGCGAATGAAGTGTTGAGCAGCACAGAGGGCTTCTCGATCAAATTACTGAACATCTCGCTTGATCAACAAACAGCTGTGGCTGGCCTCTGTTGTCAGACTGTCCAATGAACACACTGTCGCTGACCTCAGACCCTGTGTCAGTCCCCGTGTTCCCGCCGGCAAAGCTCTGTGGAGAATCTGCAAATCTTATAAACAACCACCAACCTCAGCACAACATCTTTCAGAGATTTATATCTGTATATGAATAAATCATTAAATCAGATGACAATAAATATAAAAATACATTTGGTAATGATACATAAATGTCTGCAATAGAGCAGCAGGCTAGACTAGGTCTTCTTCTTTAGGTTACTTACGAGGATTTAACCACTCGAATGTTTCCAGCCTTCAGCCACATGTTGTGTTTTCTGTTTTTGTACATCGTCAGCCTGCCAAGTAAAGTGCCAACTGTTCTGTCACTTCAGAAAAATAATTCAAAAATAATTTACGGAAATGACTTAAATCAAAGAAAACGATTCAATTACTTCTTCCGTAGGACAACAGTAACCAGGGCCAAGCTCAGGGGGCCCCGCCACGAACTGATATCAATACACATCCATGGCCCCGCGCTTGTGATTGAAACCCTGGCGATAGTGGCAAGGGCCCCACGGGCGGTAAGAACGGGCCTAATAGTAAAAGTCCTTTGAGATGGCCGACATTGTTACTGCCATGTACAAAATTTACATACAGAAGCCAGGGCTTGGTAGGCTACTTTATAACACTAGTCATTACGTTTATAACACTAGTTATTACATTTTTAGGCTAACTATAAATTTGGACAGAGCAGTAAGTTAACTGTTTACTAACGGGAAGCTGGTCAATGAAGACTATATTTCATCTCTGTAAAAATACCGTTAAAACTTTTCAAACAACACTGCTAGAATTTGGGAAAAAAAGTGGAGGAATCAGCTGCCAGTACAAAACTGCGGGAAATGAATGAAGATGAAAACATTGCACACACACACACACACGTTAGTACCAGTATTATTTCCAACTCTCCAGACATGTTACGTCCATGAATGTTTACAAAGCTGGATGAGCCTCCCGCTACCTCACCTATACTTACCTTTCCATCTGAGTCCAGACACGTGACCCGTTGGCGTTGGGAGGACTTCGGGGATCGTAGTCGTTGGCAGTTGGAATGACGCGTTAGGCGGCGCCACATCTCCCTGATAGTTCTCGCCTCCACTTGCAATTTTGCTGTCAAAGAACAGTCCGTCCTGAAAGTTTAAAAGAGAGTAAACAGATTACCTGTAAATTCCTTTCCTAATCTTATTCGAACTGATTTTCTCTTCCTTGTTTGATCCATCCGGCTCCGTACAAAAATAATTCTCTCTCTCACTCACATGCACAGATTTCTTTTTCTACATTCGGGATCTCCGGCACTATTAAAATATATTTGAAGATGACTTAACTTTAGATTACTATTTGATGACAGTTTTGGACAAATTTAGAGTGGGTGTTCCAATATTGCAGACCATTGTTTTCGATACAGAAGATCACGTGATCTGCTTTGTCCATTATGTAAAATGAATAAAGATGAAGTTCATTCTTTTTTAAGTTGTAAAGCTTTACTGCATCTTAGAGTAGGACTTATTGGCTTCAGATAATAAATCAACTGTAAAGAATTTGGAATTGTGTCGTTTTTATGCTTTTCAATTAAGAAAATCTACAATGAGATATTAATTTCTTCAGTAATTATTTTGAAGGCATGGCTTGTATCTTTGGCTTTTATACCTTTTTAAATGGAACACCATTATCTTTGTTGTCAGCTCCCCTTCTATGAGGCCATGGCCCTTGAAAATCAAACAAGAAGTGTAAACCACCCGCCACACACACACACAGACACACTTGAAAGACTCTACCAGTGAGTTAGAATGAGCGACGTTTCCATAAAATCTTGTGAGGGGGAAGTATTGCGACGAATATGGAGGTGCTGAAGCCACTAATTCAGGCACTTTGGCTGACAAGGTCAAAGGTCGGTCTGCGAAGATCATGCCGTAGCCATGGCCCTGTAATTATGAGCAAATGTAAGACAGGGTCAGGCCTTGCCCGGCTTTATACATAGGTAGCCTCGGTAACTAGATAGCAGACATTCCTAACTTTTCAATTTTGCCAAGCGATGCCAATTTTGCCTCTAGCCACTCACACTGTCATTTTCAAAACCAATTACAGTACAACTGAGGGATATTGGATGCTGACAGTATTTTTAAGAAAATACAGCGTAAAGCAAGATTAATACATTTCAGTTAATATCAGTATACAATAGCGCACTAAGTATCAAGGAAGAAAGTACACAAACTAGAAGTTACCCATACTGCACAGCAACATTTATTCTCAAAGTTATCAGCATGTTGAACTGATTGTACGATCTGCAGAAAGGAAATGAAATCTAGCAAAAATATCTTAAAGTGAAAATAACAATGAAAATAATTTCGTTCCTTTGATCGAAAATATACATTATGTTTAGACCAAAGAAAAGGTGTAACAATTCTCGGAACTCAGTGGCCGAGAAAGGGGAGTAAATGTAAGTGTTCCATCCCGCGTACAGACACGATCCAAAGCTTTTCAATCCGCCACCTTTAACTTCTTGGATAAATCAGATACATAATCATGCTAGTCCGGGTGCTGGCCCGAGCAGGTCTCGAACCGGCGACTTTCCGTCCCGCTCAGACCAGCAGAATGAGACCCAAACTCCGAGTCTTACTCTCGCCAAAACTTTTTCTGTTAATGTCAAGTCAATCGTCTAGAATGATCAACTCACGTCAGAGCCAGCAGCCACGTTGTTGATGATGTTGTTGTTGGGGTGAGTCAGCCAGAATGTGGACACATCACTGGTTTATGTAAAAGATAAGACAGATCCATCAGTCGTATGTTCCGCATGACTTCCTTGTTTTAGCTTATGTCTTTCACACACTCCAACACAGGAACAAACGTGAGACAGCGAATAACTGTAGTTCAATAAATGTGTGTGTGTGTGTGTGGATAAGTTGGTGCTAATGTGTGTGTTTGTGTGCACGTGTGTGTTAATATGTGGGATATATATGTGTACGTGTGCCTGCGTGCTCTCTCTCACTCAACAAGGATGTGTCATTGTCACGATTGGAGATGTGGAAGGAAGAGTACGGCTTACTTGCAGAAAATCTCAGGTATCTTTAAGAGGTTCTTGCACATATCGACAGTGCGATCCCCAGGTGTCAACATCCCGTAGCGAGTGCCCACGCCCAAGTTTCTATACATCGTGGTGTTCTGCTCCACTGCATCTTCTAGAAAATAGCCGTGGCCCAGGTGATCATAACAGACATGGTCGCTCACCTGGTTTGGGACAAAGGGCGAGCATGTCATAAGGGGTTTCCTGTAGACATCTAAATAAGCTTGAACATAAGAACCACATCTGAGACATAACTTTTCAAAATCCAACCATTTCTTTATTCTTATCGTCCCTCATTAACCATGTACCCATGCAAGTTGGGGGAGCAGGGTAATCTCCTCTGTCCCAGGCCTTGAGCATGCCTCGACGACCGACCTTCTCCTACGTCGAGCTGTGTTCGTTAAGTGAACGAATGATGAAGTTAAAGGTGTAAATGCCAGTGATCATATGTGTATATGTGTATCAAACACTGACAACAAAAGAATTACCTCTGTATTGTGTGAGCCATGAACAGTGACACATCGGGAGAAGCTATGGTGAATAGAGTTGTTTCGGAACCACATCCCTCTAGCCTCGACCATCATGTGGAAGTGCAGAGGATAGGCACCTGCAAGGGCAAAGATATTGTAACACATCAGAGAGCAGGTGTCAGGGGCCTCAAGATGCGCGGTTGTCTTTCTTACCGAGTTAGCAACAATTGTGAACATTGTTTTTGACGGATTACATTACTCTATGATGATCACACCGATTTATCTCAGTACCAAAAATACTTCAATACAACATTTATATGATAAACTTTATAAAAATTAATATATTTATAAGTGCTAATTCTATAGGCATGAAAGCAGTTATCTTTTGTCAATTACTTTGCTGTTTAAATTTTCGTTTGCAATATCATGACATAGAGTATGCTTGTGGTAGTAATATAGGTGGTAAATAATGCTTTAACAATCCTGAAAGTCAAAAACTAAATTCATTAAACTCAAAGGAAAAGAAGAAATAATCTTGAAGGACAACAAATTCAAGCAGCGTACCTACGGAAGCTTGCTGCCCCATGTGATAGAGTTCAACGCCTTCTACATGAATTGTTGACCCCCTTAAAGCCTGTTACACAGAAATTATATACAAGTATTTTCATAAAACAGATAATTTGCAAAAGCGAACTTTTTGAAAGACGTCCCTGCGATCTTTGTAAAAAAGGTTACCTGGTTAATAACAACGTATTTTACATCAGTAGTATAATTTTGTATATGAATACAACTTTAAATAACTTCGATATAAAATACAAACACTTGTTTGTAAATTTGCTTAAGAATTTTCCTGTACCTTTATTTGTCCTCCAAATGTGTCTTTCTGAAATGCTTGACACAAAAGATATTCGTAGTCTGTGAAGTTGTAACATTGCGGTTCCATGATGCCCTGGATCTTGATGTTGCGTGTCAGAAGACCGACCTCAGCGCGCATGTCTACATTCTGAGACACTTCGCCATAGTGCATGTTGTCAAGTGCTCCTGTTTCAAAATCATGTGAAAAATATGTCTACATTGTACCTGGATTTGTTTGTTTGTTTGTTTTTGTTTGTTTTTTGTTTTTTTTTGTTTTTGTTTTTTGTTGTTGGTTTTTTTTTACAAATGTGGACATTTATTTGCCTACATTAGTAAAATGAATCTTTATACGCTAATTAAATAACGTTAAAATATTTCGTTAAACGTCCTTTACGTGTTTATTTCTGCCAAAACAATCTCTTGAACAAATAATTATGGTTTACCATCCAATCGAATTTGATTCTTGCTGCAAGTACTGCAAGGCAAGATGCGCCGAACTTCGACCTGTTCCCAGTCGTAGTCCGTGGAGGTAATCACCACCTCATCCCCTTTAGTCAAACATTTCGTAGTGAACTTATGTACAAGCAGGCTAAGTATGCCAAACAAACTCAGGTAGCAAGACGGTTGATGGATTCCTCAGAATATTCAGTCCTAATATTAAGCTTCAATCCACCACAACTGTCCCTTACTACATATACACAAATTTCTTTTCAATGTCATATAAAAACAACAGTTAAGGTCAATTTTCTCAAAATATTTTGTTCAATTCAGTTGTGAGTCAGTTTAAAAGTATGAAAGGAGTCTACACTAGATGCTAGACAAACGTGTAAAGAGAGAAGAGGAAAAACGGATAACATATTTAATAACATATTTATTCAAAGCAGTTTACTTGTGCTGTGCTTCTTCACTGGCTTAATCGAATGTCACAGGTCCTGGGAAAAAATCCAATGTTTGTATACTTGATGTTTACCTGGTTCCCAGCTCGACACGTCGTTGTCCAGTGAGATGACAGGAAAGGCCAGGTCGCTCGTCAGTACGCGAAAATCAACATTGGTACCACTTGACCTGACACTAAAGGTCAAGTTACTCTCCGCAACTGAGAGGTGAAGATACTCGGTGTCGGGAGACTGAGTTCCTGAGGCCAGTCTTTCTAGCGCCGTGGTCTTGTCACCTGCCAGACAAACATTCTTTAAACTGGCCGGCACTTGACAAATAAGTGATCATAATAGCTAGAGGATGCATAACGATGACACCTAGGAAGACATCTATTTTGCCCATCGACTGTAAAAGTTTTAACATTCTGTAGACTTGCTGACATTGGCGCAGCTGCCAGACAATGAAAGGAAAGTAATCCAGAAGGAAATCTGAAATGTAAGGCATCTGCATTGTGAAAAAAATGTCTTTTTGGATGCAAAGCTACAAATTCTGGGAAATTCTTTCTGTTATAAAAATAACCTTCCTACGAAAACACACACACACTTCTTATTTCGTTAAGAACGGCTTACCCATGCGAGCTATAAAGGCATATGAATCGCCGAGTCCGATATTCCTGACTTGCTGAGCACCGAGGCGTTCCAGGCTAGTGAACAGCGCTTCACTGCCAACTCCCAGGCTGCTGCGCACACTGGCCGCCAGGACACAACCCTGCGGCATTTCTGTCAGAACATATTTTAGTTTGTGGCACCAGTCCATTGCATTACGAGTGATTATGCAGTTTTTTGTACCATCCAAGTCCACTTAGGCCCACGATATATATATACACACACAATACCGTGATATTACAAATATTGCGGATCATTTTATCTTCTAATTTTTCTGAACCTTTCGAATTCTACCATTATACTTACCACTTGAATCCAGCTACACCACCTACCTACTCCCCTTATTGCGTAGTACTACTGCTACTAGTACTCTCTGGTACTAACAGTACCACTTTGGAATACCTACTTTCTAGAAATGTTGGGAGATCCATCCACGTGCTGGCGTCGAAAGATCCAAAATCAAATACAGCGCCATCGGGGTACCATGATGTCACAAATAAACCAACTTTGTTTTCAGCCGCGTATGGTGAAGTCTGAAATTTGTGAATTCATGGCTGTACAAGTACCAAAAATTCGTTTGCTTGTTGAAAAAAAAAAATCATGTTTCTCTCATCACCAAGAGTTCCATCTAGGAAGTACAAAATATGTGCTTGTGAGGTATGTGTGGTTGATGACAGAGAAAAAGGTGGGATGGGGTGGGGTATTGGGAGGGAAACAAGAAGAGGAAAATGATAGTAAGGATGATTAATACTATTTAGCAAGCCCTCGTTAGCTGCTGACCGAATGACTGTAGACGAAGCCACAGCTGGCGGAGGACAAGGCTGGGACTGTGTGTGCTAGTCTTGTCCAGGATGTCTTGGGTTTGCCATGCAGCTCCATCACACCCCCACTCCGCACGCCAAGGAACTTTCTGCCGAGCCAGGTGTCCTCGTACTTTGAAATGGAGTTGCCTGATTACAGGAGAGCATATATAGGTAAGCACGAGACCCTGTATGATGCTGCTAGCTTCCTCAACAGTCATGACTAAAAGTTGTGAAGTATAAGGAAAGGGTGCGGAGGTGACTGACCGTATAGGCTGATGGTTGCCCTTCTGTTGAGAGGGCAGCTTTGACTGCCCATGTGGAACTCTCCAATAACACGTATGTAAGAAGCTTGAAGTAGGATGTCGTCCACATTGTCCCAAATGAGGGCGCCACCGGCGTCCACCGTGAGATTGGCCAGCCTGGGAGGACTTTCATCTAGTAGCAGCCTCTTTCTCACGGACACCTGTTGCCAAATAATTTTAAAACACTTACAGACTATAGACGCATATAAAAGGTCATTAAGCGCATGCTGGTTTTTTATTATTTTACTATCGATTTTATTTTATTAGTGAAGAAGATAAGTCTTGGTGACAATGAAAAGCAGGCTGAATAACCAAAGAGATGTTTGAAATGAGGTGTAAGTTAAAAAATACCAACCTCTGCGTTTTCTCCAGGCTTCTGTCCCAATGGCCACGTTGCACTGTCGCTCCATCTTAGTAAACCAGTCTGTTCCCACGGACATTGAGAGGCCATGGACAGGTGGCGCGTGAGCAGCGTGCACACCAGGTGCAGACAGCCAATGAACGTCTTGAGGCTTTGATTGAAGACAACATGTGATATACTGAGGTTAATTTTTACTTATGGTCTTCAAATAAATCCCTGATTCTACTTCACGCGCAGTGTGTTCATGTGTGCAAAACATTTGTCATGACGTCAAACAAACAAACAAATGATAAACGTCTTCCTATGACCTTTTGAACTGTAGCGAGTGAGGTGTTGGAGACTGCTCTCATATCTGGATGATTTATGAAAGGGGTGACCATCTCTCCTACCTCGTTGCTTTACTTTTCTCGTTTCTTTACCCCTTTGACAGCTTAATTTTGCTAATCAGCGTGGTGTTCTTCTAATGTTTCGCTTGCTGACTGAGCCTCAAAGAACAACTTGTGTAATTTATTGGTCAACACTGATGACACTTTGCTTGAATAGACGTTAGTGACAAAGTGCTTCTCTTACCGTGACATTATCTGTATTCACCATCAGTAGATACGCCTCTTTCTTCTTTTTCACTCTGACGATTCTCGGAACCTCGCAGAGACGCCACGGCATGCCACCCTTTCGAAAGGTATTTATAGAGAGTGTGCACGTGCACACAGGACGATCGACTCACGGACTGTGACGTGGGTGCGCGTGTGCTCGTTTAGTCTCGGACTATCGATACGATCTGCGGGTGTTTTGTTCCTTATCAGATATCTATTAGAACCTTAGGGCATCTATTCCGAAAAGACCATTAAGCATCTGGAAGTAATATCTTGCAAGACTGAATCTTTTTTGATTGCCCGTAAAATGGAGAAGTGTAGGAAATGAGAAAAGATGAGAGGCTCGCTGGTGTGGAGGCCGTGAAAATAAACTTTCTGACTGCAAGACCAAAGCAGTTACAGCTGTCGTGCTGGTCACTCAAAACAACAAATTTTCAGTAAGCAAGCGACAGAGTTTGAGGGTCTGGTACAGGAATGATCTCATATCTTAAGTATTCCCTTTTATGTGTGTATATATATATATTTCACGTTTTGCCATAGATTCCACGAGACTTTCAAGGTTTGCCCTCTAAATATTAAATAAAAAATTTCCAAAAAGTAATGAGAATTTATTGTAATTTATTTTATGAAAACAATACAAATCAATTTTATAATCTTTAAAATTGTATTCTTTTGAACGCACACAAGGTATACTCTGTTGTTCGGGGCTTTAAAATGTCAGCTGTGAAGTTGTTCGAATGTTCTGAGGTCTTCCCGTATTCACAAGTGTGTTGCTTTAAATATCATTAGACTTAGTATTAATTGGCTGCTTGATATCAGCTTCTTTAAAACTAGGTTTGTTGCAGTTTATCCTTCATTGTGATAAACCTCTGAAATAAAAGTTCTTCTGATATGCACTACATGCCTTAGTGCTGGCTTTCGCTATAACAAGGAGGGAATTCACTGTGTAGAAGCACTGGCTGTTTATACGTTCACAGCGTTCACAAGAAGACAAATCAGATCACACGGACTTATGGAAAGGTGACCAAATCGTACTCATATGTTTCCTTACATGCCTTTCTTGTCATGCTGCTGCAAGTTATGGCTGTTCATAAACGTTTCAATAAACCACATAAGCATCACTCATTGAAACATGTTTATTGTTGTCGATTTATTAATGCTCGCAGTTCAAAACCAATTCTACGCGCGCATCTTTACAGTCACGGAAATCAATCAGAGCTGCATGTTAGTACAACTTGAACATTTGTTCCCGTAAGCGCGCCATCTGTTTCACCCTGATGCCGAGTTGAGATCGGGAGTTGTCCTCGACTTCGTCCAACACAAAGTTTACAAGCTGACCAGGTTACCATGTTCCTCCATTTCGAGCTTGATTAAAATGTTACATTGTTCTACTGATGTCTTCAAGGTCCATCATACCTGTCGGAGTGAGTATCTGACATCTTACCATTGATGTGGTAGTCTAGGATCTCCTGGTGCTGACCTCTCTATGCCATGTTCTGTAGGATCTCCTAGTCCTGACTTCCATGCTATGCATCAGACCGCAAACATTTTACAGACGTTCTTCTTTGTTCGGCCACTTCGTCTGTAATTCTCTACCCACATTTCTTCAAACTGTCAATGTTTGCCGCGTTCAAGTCTGGCCTCGAAACACACCTATTTTGAAAATTCCTCTCATAATCCAGTGAACCGCTACAACTGTATGCTCTTGTTTTTCTTCGCGTTATCGTACACTGGTACGTTTGCGGAAGTCGCTAGTAAGCGTGAGGTGTAGAACCTTTTCAGACATTTCTTTTTCTCTCTTTTTTCGCAAAGTTTGTTCACTATTCTACTTTCATTAGAACTGTGGAAGGAAACTTAAGTTTAATATACTGGACCTGATGGCACATCTCATAACCAATACATGAGTCGCGTTTTGGTTAATAGAATATTTAATATCAATATTAATTACCAGATATCTACACATCTTTGTCGTCGGCCCCTTTTGTTCATAAAGTAATCATGTTAAAGATGTCTTGTAGCCATAGCTCTACATTTCCACAGTCAATGTTTAAGACTAGTGTGAACTTCCGAATTAGTTACAGTAAAACACATCAGTACATGAGATAAAAAAACAATATCGCGGGATCAAAGGATTATGACCAAATCCTGTTTTTCTGCAATAAGCTATACTTTTACAGACGCCATCCACCGAGCTGTTGACTGCACATACCTTAGACACTCGCAAGACCCCACAGCTGCTTTATAGAAAAATGGAGATGGTTGGAAATAAAACGGGCTACAAAACAGTAAAGGCTACAAAACTTGTAGGCTGTTAAAAGTTTGGCTACATCTCCGTTTGGTCACTAAGTGGGTAAGAATCTCTCTCGCAGGTTTAACTAAATGACGGTTCCAGAAAAAAACACCTTTTTTCAGCTCCCCAGCTGCTTACTTCCCTTGCGTGCACCATCGGTGGAAGGACAGGTGTGTGAGAACTTGAACTACAGAATGGGTCACTCATCAAATCCATCCCAATGGGAACTTCGTGTGATGTCTTACAGTAGGACTGTAGAGTCAAGAGTGCAATATAGGTGATATACATGTCAAAGTGTGTCTCTGTCATCAGTATAAATAGCTGCCAATGATGTATTCAGGAAACAAAATGCTATATAAATTTTGGATCATTTGCACTGTATATTACATGTTTACATTCAAACGTTTATCCAACAAAATATATGCACGCCAGACCTCACCTTATGTACCCATAGGTCTCATCAGGCATTCAAGAAGTACCAAGCAGCATGCTGATAAATAATAATGTCTTCTACACACCTTATAGATTAAATTCATCAAGTCATTTAATAAACCGTACACTTTTAACACATAAATTATAACCTGACAAAGAAGTGATATAGAACATAGGACAGGCAAAATGTCTTCCCCCACAGAACTCTTTTCTGATAAAAGTGTGACAAGTGTTTTGGCATAGCAGCATCTTCCCTTTTCCTTCAGGATGATACGTTAAACAAATAGTGAATAGGTGTCACTGGCAAAATCAAAACTGAAGTTCACTTATATAACTTATAAGCCTCAGAACTTGTGTAACACATGTTACCTACCTGTATTCTTTTTCAGTTTTTATAGTGATAATGACAAGTATTCTATACTAATGTTAAGACTACAGCAATTTTTTTTATTTTATTATGAATCTGCATACTATGCCTTAATGTTCTCATGATGTACATTTTTTATTGCATTTTTCCTAGGCTTTCTTCCTGAGGCACCCTGAAAGTATTTATAAATGCATATTTCAATATCTCACTCATAATAAATAATAGGCACATGATGTTGAATGTAAATGCATTAAGAAATAATAATCATAATCTCCCTCCATGTAGTCACCTAAAATGATTCAGACTAGAAACAAAGTAACTGAAATATTGTCAGCTATTTCAGTAAAATTTATCAACCCATTATGGCAAGTGCACATCAAATCTCCCTCCCTAATCCTCCCCTTTATATATCTCTCTCTATCTCGCACACACAAAGTGCATAGAACATCCCAAATGACAGCAGAATCACCAATGCCCAATCAAACAGCAAAGTTCCCAAAACAAACATTCTAAAGAAAAATATAGCTACAAAAGAATGAATGGCACTGTTCTCAAAGCACTTATACTGATCTTTAAACATGCTATCGAATTGTCCTCCTACAGTTCCTCAGACTTGACTGATTCCTGCGCCTGCTTGCCCTGAGCTGAGTCTTGAGAAGAGTCACTTGGGACTAGAACCTCATCAATCTTATCAAGATGCGAGTACCACTGGTTGTAGGCGAGCAAGGCAACATTCTTGGCACCAATAACAGACATTTCCATGGCTGATGCAGCTGCTTCAATGGCATTAATGAAGTACAGTCGATCATACAGAACAAATGATGGCAGCTCTTTGGTGGGTTGATACTGAGGATAGGCAAGCCAGTTCACCAGCTGGACAGACTTCCGAGTATCAAATAGGGCTTGAACCTAAAAAGAGATTAGATATATTAAGCACTAGAAATAATTTTTTTTCATAACGTCAATTAAAAATAGAAACAAGTAGCCTTGGTCCAAGGCATGTATCAAATGGTGTGCACATGGTTTCTTTGTGATTGTCATGCTAGAGCTTTCTAGCTACAAGTAAAATATGTAATACTTCCAGTGAAACAATGCTCTTCAGATGAATCAGAAAGTATTTTTTTCTAGGAATGTTATTCAGAATTAAATGTAATATAAAGCAACTCACATCCCCATTTCTAGTAAAGGTCCCCAAGGATCTCACTCCAAAAGATATGTGTTTCTCTTGATTCTACTGCTCTTCTCTTTCATTCTAGTAATCTTATCTTGTATACATTCCAAACCAATTCCTACTAAATAAAGAATTACCTTTATATGTAATAGTCATTACTTTGACATTGATATGTTTGGTATGTATGGAGCTTTCTGCAAATTTTGATACAAATTTATAAAGCTTACAACTTCCACTTTTCAAATCCATTCCTTAAACATTACCAACATTATGTTTATACCTCTGCTTCTGTGGGGACCTTGTTCAAAAACACTTTCCATACACCATATTCTTCACTCTCCTCTGGTTTGCCTGCTTTGTTTGATATCTCATCAACAGGTTCCAGCAAGCCAATGCTATTAAAGAACACTTCCGCATTTGTTGTCATTATACTGTCAGGGAGTTCATCTTGCTGATCCATGCCAAAAGTACTTAGGTTCACATGGCCACAGACAAACATAGCCTCCAACGAATGGAAAGGTATGTTAGGAATGTTGAATGTGCTCGGAAAACCTTCAAATACTACCTGCAACAGTTACATCTATGTTGTTAAATATAAGGTTCAGAGGAAAATATTGATCTTTCATAGTAGACATTCTCTCAAATAGGTCATAAACTAGGGCAGTTTGTCTTTTCTTTTACTATGCTTCTTAATATCCTTTTTAAACTCACATAATTTAGATATAACAGCAGAATGAGCATTATCCATTTACATTTTTGTCTTTTCACTGAGTTTAATCACTACAGGGCTCTGCATTTAGCTATGTGCTGTAATTACACTAAACGTTTATTCAAAATCTTTTATTTTCCTCTACTGATATTACACTGCATCAAACAACCAAAAAATAGCCTGTGGCTAAAGCATGCACTATATGAAATAACAAAAAACTGTGACAAGGGATGAACTAAAAACTTTATCCACTGCAGAGGAGTACCAAATCTTTCCATTATGGCCAACACTGGTTCACTATATCCTGTCTAGCAGAACTACACCAATGCATCACACTTACTGTATGCACAGAGTATCATGTTGGCTCTATGAGCTGCATATTTGTACTGTTACTTGTAAGCAGTAAGAGCACTAAATGGTACTATATGAATACCCATCACCACTGTGGTCATCATCATCCAGTAAATCACATTTCCCTTCATTGCTTTTTGAATGATTTTGATTCCCTTTTATGAATCTCAGGTGTACAGCGCTCTAGGCTATTATTTCATTAGCAACCATACTAAGCAGAAATTGACAAGATATGTTAAGCATTGGGAGTATAATTTTTCAGTATACAATCATTTCAGAATTCAATACTGCTAGATTCTACTCTTCAGGGAACCATGCATGTTGGAATCAACAGGTTTCCTCATGAAAAACTGGCTATCAAGCTGTCAGCACCTTCATCTTGGCATTCCCATCCAGTGGTGTTGCCATGATAACAAGGTCATACTCTGCAATAGATTCCTCTTGGTCTGCCTGTTGCCCAGCCTTTTCGTACTGTACTTCATAGGAGGGCATGCCAGTGGCACTCTTCATCATATTAATGTTGGTAACTTTTCCTTGGATGAGTCTTGCACCGGAGGCCTTCAGCAGACTTTCAGCAACATTTTTGTTTCCTCCTTTTACAGACCAGAGACCAGACTCCACCCCTGCCATGGACACTGCAGCTGAAAAACAAGATGATCATGCAGAATAGATTTTGGATCAGAAATATACTTAAATAAGGCAACTGATAAGAGAAATTACAATTTTGCTACATCCATAAAGTATTTATGCTCAACATTTAATGCAGAGCTAGTGTATATTTCATTCGCATGTTGCATAAAAGCTAGCATGCAAGACAATCAATTATTCTGAGGGTGTATGACTAGATGTGATGAAGCGAAAGTATTTATTAAAGAAAATCATTAAACGTCATTTGCTTGCCAGCCAGTTGTCCAGGTTTGTGTTGTCTCTGTTGCATGCAGGTGTGTGTTGGCATGTTGTCATGTGGGTATCATCTATCCTTATCCAGATGCATTATCATTTATTTAAAGATTATAAAGGTGTGATTCAGATACAAGTATCGTTTTCTCATTTGGATACCCCAACGTAATGAAACCACTGTCATTCATATTTCCATATTTATCATCCATCTGTAAAAGCTAATGTCATTTTCTGACATAACAGCATGACAATGTAATAGCTTAATAAACAACTGAGTTGTGTATGTGTGTGTGTGCGTGTGATTCACAGGTTGCCAGGTGTACAAGACTACATTAAGAATAAGGTGAGAAAGAAGCTGGTGAGGTAATATAAGCATCTTTAGAATGCACTCCTGTTTCTGTCAATAAAAATAAGGAGAGGGGAAATTGGTGTTTTACACCAAGCCAGCAATTAAGGCTATATCATGGCAAGGCAGCCAACTCTGTAAACAGATGCCACATGCAGAAAAAGAAGAGGGAGAAGGGAGTGAGGATAATACAGTTTTATTTCCTGAACACAAATGAAAATTCCTGTACCAATTGCGAATCTTACATAATTTAAGTACCCAATTCTGTTTTTACAGTCAGCAGTTTTGGTATTTTATTTTTGGAGTTTGCTCTTTCCTAAAATTCTTAGCTCGCCAGTCATTGCCTTTGTTCATAGCAAAGTTCTTGAACCCATGAACACTCATGCAGTAACCAATGTATTTTAGCTACCTTTGTGATAGTCGTGGACTTGCTTATGAGATTTATGACATACTAATTCTATGGCTTACATTATTTGAAAACATCAGATGTTGAAGCACTGATTTTACGAGGAAGGATAAAAAGTTAAGCAGTAATCTTACCAACAAAACCATGAGTATCTGTAGTCTGCCCATAGTTCACCCTCATTGCTGACATCACAAGTTCATTGATAAAAATTTCAGAAAACCCAGCATCTTTAAACATGGTCTGAGCAGAGATGCGTGTGTAGTTAATGAACTGTTCATCCATGGCTTTAAGCATATCCTCCACTGTTGTAAATGCCATGCCTTTCTCCTGATACTCATAGATTCTGTCATACAAATAAACACCAACTACAAATATTTTCTTCTGCAGTCAATTTTTTTTTTAGTGGATTACAGATAAGAAGACGAGAGCTAACCCAAAACCTACACATTTCAGATAGTTAATAAAAAGAAAGAATAATGAAGCATTTCATGCTGCATCCAGTCCAACCCATAAATATGGTCATCAACACTAGATCCGGCTGGTCACCATTCATTTGTTGGCATCATGGAATGGACATCTATGAACAATGACTTAGAGTTCTACATAACTTTTCACTTCTAAATGTATACTTTTAGCTGGAATATTCAACACTAATCCTCTATCTCAGCCTACAAACCTGAGTTAAAAATGTACCTATTCCAAAAGTACATGAAAATGTAGCACAGATTTGTTTAAATGTTTAAATATAATCATTGTTATGGCTGGAAAGTAGTAACTTCAGTACTTCTATAGTATTTTAATGGTGTCCATGGTTGAATGAGCATGCCAAGTATCAGTGGCATAGGCACCTTAAAAATACTTGTCATTATTATTACTACATCTACTAGTTATTTGTTGTAAGGTACACATTCTTAAATGTCAGCTTCATGTGGGTTGTTTTGTTTTTGTTTTTGGGCTTAGTCTCCTTTCAAAAAAGACCATATAAGAGTGTTTGCAAACATTTGCCAAATTAATTCTAAAATCATTTCAAATACTAAGATTTTTTCCAACAATTATAGAGAGTTGACACCAAATGCTGCTTGCAGAAAGCAACAAATAAGGCCTAAGCGTTTTTGTTCATTATGCTTACCTGCTAAAAGAAGACATCATGGTAGTAACCCATTCACCTATTCTCTTGATGTCCCAACCATAGCGCCAAAAGAGTTTTGCTATGGTGACAACTTTCCAAATGCTGGTTTTAAAAAAGAGGCCATCTTTGCTGTATAGACCCATGGTGCCGTCATCATCCTTTGGGTTTCTCCTTTCAAGACCTGGACCATTTTTATTACTAATATTCTCAATCAGCTTACATAGACATGCTTAATTCAAGTTTGAAGATAAAATAATATGACTGCATTAAAGACATCCATCTCCTTTAAACTTTACAAAGAAACATTTATTATAACTAACTGTAGTTTTCAAAATGAGATTAGACTGCATACCTTATATACCTCTAAGAAATGACATTTAAAACAGCTGATAAAACTAAATTTACTAAGGAAAATAAAACTGTCTTAATCCTTTTCACGTTTTCACTGAAGATCAATATTTCAGATTTTAATCTAATGCTTCATGATAATACTCACCCAATAGTTTTGTGAGGTTGACCATGTACTCATTCCTAGGATGGATAACTGCACCTCCTGCTTCATACTCTTGGCCTTCAATACTGATGACGGCTAGACGGCCACCTACACTCTTCCCTTCAAAAACATCAACTTGAAGCTGATCACCGAATAGTTGTCGCAAAAAATAAGCTGCTGCTGTCCCTCCCAGTCCACCTCCAACAATTGCTGACATGAAACATAAAAAAACTAGAATGACTAAAAAAAGCTGATAATAATAGTATTGCATTATTAAATTGAAGAACAACAACTCCACCTATCTTTTACAATGTAAAACTCTAGGTTCACAATGACAAAAAATGACATGCCACAAAAACATTCATGTGAAAAATTAATAAACAATATAATATAGAAAATGAAATTTATAAACAAAAAGCATACAAAGCCAAATGTGTTAAATATGATGGCAAAAGTGGGGGAAAAGATGGCAAAAGAACACACCTATTACCTTTTTAAGTATTTATTATTTAACTAAACCCAGAAATAGGTAGTTAATTTTCATTGTCAACGAACTAATAACTATAACAAAGAACGCATACTTTTAAAAAACTTTCCTTTTATGATATAACATTATCATTTTTACGTTAGCTATCAATTTAACAAATGACATAATAGATTACAATAGATTATGGAAGGTTTAAAGCAGGAAGAATAATCGTTTTACTAAGGAATGGCGATCATAACATGAAATTCGTAATATTTTGACGTCTGCGCTAGTGGTATTTTTTATGTTGTTTTCAAAATAAAGTATGCACACCACAAATAATAACTAAGGAAAAAAAAAAACAGTAATGAAAGTAAAACTAAATCGAACTTCCTAGTCACTGGCACGTCGATACTGACAGATGATAACAAATTTTCATGTTAAAGTGTCTTTACTATTACAGTAATTGATGTGAGTACCTATTTTGGGAAGGTCTGGGTCTTCTTGCTCAGCTGCAAAAAGAATGTGTGATGGAAGCGAAAGTAAAATGGCATACACCACGAAACGGTACGTTGCCTTCATGGTGCAAGCCGCCATCTTAGCAAAGCTGTCCGATAATCTGCAATAATTTATTCTCGAAGTTAACAGCAGTTGAAAGGAAGAGCATCAAGATTTTGCATGATTGTGACTTTGATTTTGTCATAATATATTATCGTAGCCACTAAGGACTTATTTAGTTTCGCATCACCCTTCAGCTTAGTGTCTTTCACGCTCTCATCATAGTTTTAGCTCAGTCGTGTGACTACTCCTCGAGGACTACGAGGAGCATAGGGCCTCAAACAGATCTCGTCATAGTTTTTGTTCAATCGTGTTACTCCTCGAGGAGCATAGGGCCGCAAACATCTCTCGTCATAGTTTAACAAATTATCCAATCTTTGATCAGTCTTATCTCTCAAAACACTCAAATCACATCATGCAGCAAGCACCCACGACAAGAGTAGGAACAATAATTAAGACAGTCTATGTCGTCGGTGTGCAATAAAATTCAGTTTATGCCACCGTAGAGCAGATGACGCATGCTCTCGTGTCGAAGGAAGTGCAAAAGGTCAATCTGCGAGCTGCATTTGAGTCGACGGCATGCAAGAGATCACTCGACCGCGGAATATGTCGAGGTGGTAATTAAATGATTAAGACAAAGCCACGTAGGGAATAGAAAGTTCTTGTTGCTCTCCAACGGATCGCGAATCTACCACCATCACGAATCCGCTCAAAAAGTAAACCCAAATTTATTTTTGCGGGCACTGGACGACTCGACCACTTTCAAGAGATATGTATGTATGCTCGTCGTTTTCTCCGAACATTATGATGATTTTCCTATGTGCATTGCGTGAAAAGTTTCTATCAAAAATTGCATCGTCATGAATCATATGTTCACTTCATTCGTTCCATGAATAGTACCGTTCGTTGAGGGAAGAGCACATGGAAAGACGTGGCATCTGACAAAAAGGCTCGACTCTCAGGCCTGTCTTGAACAATGGTGATCATGCAGGTCCTGCACGGAACAACCAGTCTTCACGTTCGTAAGCCAGTTCTATATCTTCATCTGACCACCTTAATTATTGTTGTCGACCTCCTTTCAATTACGGTACCTTTAACTGAAGGACAGTTTTCCTTTTTTTTAAAAAAAAATATTTTTCGTGCAAAGTGACTTATGCCAGTAGTGATTCTAGGTATCCCACGAGTGTGGTGACTGTAAGTGTACACGTGTTTCTTATAAAGTGAAATTGGTTTCTCCGTTCTAGTTACGGCTTCACCAGATGCTGTCCAGTACGTACTCCAGCCTAGCACTGCTGCTGTTACTGTCGTGATCCTGATGCGAATATGTCGTGAAGCTGCTGTCTTTAGATAACATCACGAACTTGTATTACATCCATGATATGATGGCTACCAAGTACTTATAACTGTTTACCTTTAGAAGCCATACCCCATTCTTGTAGATATATCTTCTTTGTTGTTGCCAATGACATATGACTTAACTCTTGTCAGTGCTGGTCTCCATTCAAAATGCGCTCGAACTATATCAGTCTGCAGTCTGTTGGTATGCCTCTGTATCTCTGCTATCAGGTTAATGTCGTCTACAAAGTGTAAGTGGCAAATTGGTCTTCCACCGATGGAACTGGAAGTGTGATGGTCGTGGAAGATTTCACGCATGATGTTCTCCAGAAAAACGTTGAACAGCACGGGCACTGGGGGTGGGGGGTGGGGCGCCCTTGATGAATATCAACTGTCGTGTGAAAGAAAGCTCATATTTGAAGTCTGCGACAGATGAATTATTATCTGCTCAACTCTTCCCCTGCCTAGTCTGATGTCAGCCTATCTCTCTGTTAGCAGTTCCACAGCGATTCTGGATTACTTTCAGCATCACTTAGCTTGGGTGGCTCGTGATTCTGTAGTTTTTGCACCGTTTAGTGTTTCCATTATTTGGAAGGGGTATGGCTAGTGAATGCATCCATCCTTTGCGCTCCAAGACTCTTTGTCGGAGAGCAGTTAGGGCATTTGTTGTTTCATCCCCACCCTGCTTGTGCACCTCATCTGGGACGTTGTCAAATCCAGGTGACTTTCTTCCTTCAGACTGCGTACCGCTCTTTTGACCTTTACCGTAGAACTGGTAGGTCTGCAGGTTTCAGATGTTTTGAGTGTAGTATTCTCTGCTGACAGCCGCCAGATTGCATCTGCTTCCAGTGGGAATGAGTATTTGTTTGTCTGTTTCAGCTGTTTTAAGCTAGGATGGTTGTTTATTCGAACTTGTAACACGCCTCTGAAATATCAGTTTTGGCCATGCACTAGATATCCTTAATACTTCTTTTTATCATTATATACACCTTTCGCTATTTGCTTTTCCTCTGGTTTTATAGACAGTTATATATATTTACAAACGGCATAAATCGGTACGGACGTGCTGCTCGCAAAGAATACTAAAATTATTCAAAAACAGAAGAGGCTGTTAACATTTCCTAAACAGTAAGTTATAACAGTGTGTAAACATCTGGCAGGATAAAGTGACAGTTCTAGGAAAAGACAAGTAAACCTCTTCACAGTGTCAAGGCCACAACAGGCGACTTAGGTGTGAATCAGTGTGAATACGACAGCGTGAGCGCTCTCTCGTACTGGGCTGTTAATTCTGTTAATGAACCGCAAGTCTGTCGTGCGAGCGAGGTTACGACCATCTGTTTGAATTAGCCGACACGTGCCGGGGTGTCAGGTGGAGGAGACGGTCTGCTTGCGACTGTCGGACCCGATCTCCTCACTCGACCGGACACAGTCTAGCCGGCCACACTGCTGCATCACGATTCTACTATGATACTATCACTTGCCAGCACCCCATCGCTCACATCCAGTGCGTGAACCATCGGTGGTAGGCCAGAGACTGGGGTACATGAAACCTTGCGTTACAGGATGGTGGAGGTCTTCAAACCGTGTCCCAAAGGGAACTCTGATAGCTCGAGTTTCAGAATGAGAACGTAGAGTCACGAGTGCGAACACACGAGAAACATCTGTGCTGCTAAGTAGATGTATACGGGTCAAGCACTAATGCTGGAGTCACAGAATTTTTCGCAAAAAAAACCATAAAAACCATAGAGCACAATTTTCCCTCTGTTCCGCCCTGACTATAAGAACATGACTACATCTTAAAATTAGAATAGTCCAAGCACAATTTGTTTTTCTCATAATCTCAAAGCTTCATTTCTTGCACCTGTGTCTAGACAATACCTCGATTCAGTCATGGTGATTTTCTACTAAAGTACTATATATTCTTCTATCTACTATGGTAGTCACTGATCAAGTATTTTCTTAACTTGAAAAGAAAAATTGTAACAGTGAAGAAAGAATATTTTGACATATCAGAGGTAGGAAAAAATACCAAAAATAATGTAGATAATTAGATGGCTAATACATGGAAGAAGCTGTTTAAATGATTTGCCAGTCTTTAGGTGAAGCAGAGATCCACACAGACAAGGTAGATATGTATCAGTGATTCAAAAGAAATTTGTTATTTTGAACGCGCTCTCCTCACAACCACTATATATATTATATACTACCAACTCTCCTTTTTAATATTTAGAGGCACAATGACTAATTTTTTGAAAACCTGGTGGAGGTCTTCAAAACATGTCCCAAAGGGAACTCTGTTAGCTTGAGTTTCAGAATGACTAATTTTTTTAAAACCTACATTTCCTTCCCTCCACCCTTCCCCCAGGTCAATTACCTTTGGCCACAGTTGTCACCTCTTTGTTCTTGTCTAAATACAATTCCACCATCTCCATCTGTACAACTGCAAAGCTTTAATAGCTCTATATCTTCAAGCTCCTAATTTTTCAAACCATGAAAATTTCTAACACACAAATATGGTTTTCTTTTCACTGGCAAAAGTCATTAGAAGCAAATCAAAAGGGCTGTGCAATGTGAAGTCACACATTTATAAAGTTAACATATCCAAAAATATGTGCACCTATAAAGCTTGCCGGAAATTCATCTACAAGCCCAGAAGTGTGTACAACACACATTACCTACCTATATTCTTTTTTAGATTTTTTAGTGATAATAATAATAATCATCTATATTTGTAGAAAGGTTGCCGTAAATTTGGAAAAATTTATTATTAATTTGCATATTATATCTTAATTATGTCTTAATAATAATTTGAGAAGCGTAATTTTTTTTAATACTGTGAATCACTTTAAAATTAATCATTTCAAAACATTAAGCATTTTATGAAGCAGCTTTTAAAGATTCATAAATACAGATTTATATTATTTAATATTTATTAAAATCAAATAATTAAATAACATCTTTTTCCAGTTCCAGCTGGGCTCAAAACAGTTAGCAGGCACACTAACACACTTTTAAATGTAGGTATCAAGTACACTTTCATGAACAAATACTTAAACATTCATACACATTGTGCAGCACACAAACACACGCACACATGATGGAGGAAACTAGAGTATTTGGAAAAAACTACAAACTGTCAATTATGTAAAACAGGTGTCACATCTAGAGAGAGAGAGGTAGCTCATTGCGAAAATGTGAACCCACTATAACTGATTCTCATGGTCATGGTGACAGATGCCTTAACTATCATGCCATCAACTACAAGACTAATGTTGAGTAAAAATGCATCAAGACCAAATAATTATCTGAAGGTATTGTCACCTTCAATAATTCGGACTAAAAATAGAATAAGTTGAATATTGTCAGCCAGCTCGGGCAAGATGTTTTAACCCATCATTGTGTACTCCCACCCTTCCTCTCCTCTCTTAAGTGTGCACTGAAAATCACAGATAACACAATCATCAGCATTCAACTGAAAAATCAAAAAGAAACTTCACAAAAAATACACTTCTCATAGTGAAAACATAGCTAAAAAAAGAATAAGCTGCATTGTTCTTGAAGCACTTATACTGATCTTTAAGCATGCTAATAGCTTGTCTTCCTATGGTTTTCCAGGCTTGACTTTATTTAGACTTTAAAAAATATTAAGCCACTCATATCAAGCCTTCTAGTGAAGAACCCTCCTCCAAAACATCTTCAAGGAAACTCAAGGCACAAGATATGCTGCTGTTGTTTTCCCCTTTTATGCTAATAAGCCTACCCTCTACATTCTACAACGTTGCTATAGGTGTGTGTTTGTCAGGACCTGAATTCCAGTTTAATTCTTAACAATCTCAGTCTATCGTTACCAGCTGATGCTGTTAAAGAACACTTCAGTACTTGTTTTCATTATATTTGCAGGGAGATAATCTTGCTGATCCATGCCAAATGTACCTCGGTTCATATGGCCACAGACGAATGCAGTCTCCAAAGAATGGAAAGGTACGTAGGAACATTGAAAGTGCTTGGAACACCTTCAAATTTTACTTGAAACAGTCATATCTATGCTGTTATCCATTAGGATTTTGGTAAGCTCCCAATTTTTCTAAACAGCCATTCTCTAATTATGTCATAAATTAGAGCAGTTTAGTGTCTTCTCTATATCTCTGTGTATCTTTTATTATTCCTTTGAAATTAGCTGATTACATATGTATCAACCATTTAATTTTTCATTCACATTTGTCTGTTTATTGCTAATGAGGAAAAAAATGAAGTACAAGGATTATTAACTTTCCAATTAAATCATTATACAGGCTCTGCATTTAGTTATCCAGGTGATGAATGGCATGTCTTCTTTCCTTCAGTGATATTATTATCAATATACACTATATATGCTATCAAAAGCAACTCTGTGTCTGACGTACATACAATATCAAATAACCAAAATTAACTCTGCAGCCTAAAGACTTTTCTGACATATCTTTTGCATCTTAGGTTGCATTTTTGGGGCCAGTTTTATTTGCGAGGGATGCCCACTTCTCTCTCACTGTTTCTCTCGAACCCCTATGGATCGAGTTAGTTGGTCAATTAGGGGAAGCCTTTTGCACCACATGAGTACTTTGAACCTTTAGGTTTAGATGCCAGTGCTTTAACCACTCAGCTATTTACTTCCCCTACTAATGTGTTAAGCATAAACTACTGAGATACATCAAATAGTTTGCTATTTAAGAATTCAATATTGCCTGATGCTCTATTTCAGGGTTGCATGTGAACCAGCTGTTGGAATCAACAGGTCTTCTCATGAAAAAAAGTGGCTATCAAGCTTTCACCAACTTCATCTTGGCATTCCCATCTAGAGGGGTTGCCATGATAACGAGGTCATACTCTCCACTTGTTCTTTCATCTGCTCTTTTCTCAGCCTGTTTATACTGTATTCATCGGAGGGCATGCCAGCACCAGTCTCCATCATATGAATGTAACTTTCCCTTGGATGAGCCTTGCACCTGAGACCTTCAACAGACTTTCAGCAACATTTTTGTTTCCTCCATGTACAGCCCATAGATCAGACTCTGCACATGCCATGAACACTGCAGCTGAAAAACAAATGATTGTGTTAAACAGCTTTTGCTTCCAAAAAAGTATATATGTTTTACATTTAATACTGAGATAGTATATAAATCACTCTCATCTTGTAGCAAATTACACAAAAGGTTGTGTTCAAGGGAATTCTATCAAGTTATTTTTGGCCACACTTTCACTGCATTTTGTGATATTGCTGACCCAAGTTAAAGAAAACCATGTAAGAAAACTGTTGGGCTGTCAGTTACCCACAAATATGTGCATGTATGTAGTCATACATGTAATGATAATGTCTGTCCTTATTCAAGGGTTGTGAATTTATGGTACATGTATGATAAGTTTTGTTATTTTCCTTGGATACACTAACATTATAAATTCTTGTCACTCAAAGATTTATCTAGTTTCAAAAGCTAGTGTCAGTCTCTATCATAACAATAATCAGGTTGTGTGTGATTACAGATAACAAATGGAATAGCAAAATAAAATCAAGCACCAACCATACCAAGAAAACCATGAGTATCTGTAGTCTGCCCATAGTTCAGTTTCAGTCTCATTGCTGCCATTAAAAGTTCATTGATAAAAATGTCAGAAAACCCAGTATCCCTAACCATGGTCTGAGCAGAGATGGGTGTGCAGTTAATGAACCGTTCATCCATGGCTTTATGCATATCCTCCACTGTTGTATTTTCAACCACATTCGCTAGCACTGCATGCAAAGCTCTTCATGGTCATGAATTTACATAGAAGGAATAACTAATATTGAAAATATTCTCAATCAGCTAAAGCAAATATATATAATGGAGGTTTAGGAGTAACATGACAGCACCATCAAAGTACATCATTTCAAAAATTTTCATTTTATAGAAAGCTTTGCTGTCATCAAACAAGAAGTAAAATATTCATTTGCCAAGTGACATTGCACAAAGATAATGTTATAATGATGGTCACCACTTAGCCAATCAAACCAATGAAACACACACACAAACACACACTCACTCTTGTAGATGCCACTACACAATACAGTATTTAAAAATGAAAATAAAATGGATAAGAAAATGAAATGGTAAAATTCCTCTTATTATGCCCACTCAAGGTACACACCCCTTTCACACGCATGCAAATATATGCATGTAATCACATACATCTGCATGCTCACACTAAACACAGATGCGCTCTTTAACATGGTATGACACTGTGTACATGGATGCCTATAAGAAATTGCATTCCACAGAGTTTAAGAAATGAATTTTCACAATAGGTTTTACTGTTTGAGGAAAATGTAACCTCTTTATTCATCTTTATTGCATATCTACCAAAGATCAATATTTGATTTTAAGATTCTTATTTACATACTCACCAAACAACTCATTCCTGGGATGCATAACTGAACCTCCTGCTTCATAATCTTGGCTTTCAATAATAATGAGAGCAAAATAACCACCTATAGTTGCTCTCCTTCAAAACATGAACTTGAAGCTGATCTCCAAAAAGGTGTTGCAAAAAATATGCTTCTGCTGTTCCACCCAGTCCACCTCCAATAACAGCTGACATAAATTTTAAAAACTATGACTGAAAATATAGGCTATAAAATAGTGTTTTTATATTGTACTTCGATGAAGATCAACAACCAGAAAACCAGAATAATGGATCTGAAATACATCAGTCTTTCATGATTTAAACTCAAGCCACAAAACAACGATGAAAAACAACAAGCCAAGCATAATAAAATAGAAAACAATTTGAGAAACATAATGCATGCAAAGTCAAGAGATGAGAATAATGGAGAAGATACATTACTTTTATTAACAATGCTATGAAAATAATAACATCAAAATATTCATTAAAAACATGTTTCACCTAACCTAACTGGAATGACTGGTGTGCTTAAAAATTACAAAGAGACCGAAGGAAGCTTCGAAGTTAAATCATTGGTAAATCAAACAAATGACACTCTGAGATTACAATAATTGTTATTGTTACTTATTTTGGGGAGGTCTCCGTCTTCTTGCGTAACTGCAATATGTCCAGGGAGCGAAAGTAAGGCAAAAGCAAAACCTCTAAGCAAAGGGAGGCTGCCATCATGTTACGATGCGATATTTTAGCAAAATTGCAGAGAAATAGAAATCTATGGCTTGTACAGCGGCGGCGTTTAGGGGTGCCAAATGCGGTGGCCACAGGCCCCGCTCTCGAAGGGGCCCCGCGCTTCAGCCCCGAGGTCATCTTCATGACTTATTGCCAGCTGTGTTAAACAAGTTGTGACCAAAAAATTGACGTTCAGTAAACACTTTTAAGTTCTAATTAAGCAAATTATTGAAGCAATGTCTTAACTTTAAACCCGGCAATAATAACAAGCAGTTTATTAAGTCAAATCAAATCAGACTTAATTGTCTGTCGAGTAGACCCTAAGACAAATTTTTCTTTTGCTCACACGGGCAGGCATACATACTCACACAGACATTTAACGCACACATAATCACTACTATCTTTTCATCACCTGCAGGCAAACAACATTACAAATTGTCATCTATGTCATCTATTGGCCTGTGACAGAAATCCCTGCATTTCATTAATTATTTAGATTGAGAGCTCGTCTTGTTTGTGCGAAAGAGAGCGCACATTCAACAAGGTGATGGCTGATAATGGATGTCATCACCCTCTTCTCTTCAGACTGTGTTTAATTCCTCCTAAATCCTTGTGTCTTTATTTAGGATGGTGATGGCTGCTGGCACGAAGGACCTCTGGTAGGCAGCTTTCCGTACACGTGGCACTTTATATAGCGCCTGCCTGAGGGCAACAGCTGGAAGTTGGGATGGAGAGGGTGCGTTAGGTCAGAAATGATGTTATGTGCCATCTTTCTGACTGCATGAAGGTACAAGTCAGAAAGTGGCAGCTGTGATATACCAATAATTTTATTTGCCTGGTTGATGACTCTGGCCAGCCTTGCCTTGTCTTGGACGAGGAGGTGACCATACCAGGCAGCGATGTTAAATGAGATCGAGGATGCTCTCAACAAGAGACCTGTACACAGTCACCATCACCCCAGAGCTGACATTGAAGCTGCGGAGTCTCCTCAGAAGGTACAGCCGTTGCTGGGCCTTTTTTGTACACTTGGTTCACGTGATCACTAAAGGAGAGCTTCCCGTCGATCACTGTACCAAGGTACCTGAACACAGCAGCCCTCTGCACCTTAAGTTACCGTCACCATATTATTTCGCTTAAAGAAAAAACCTCTACTGTCACAAACGGTGGCAAAGGTTACGAACAATTACAACACTAAATTCGCGAAATTGATCCAGCCTATCTAACTGTACATGTATATAAATCAGTGCTTCCGGCATCATATCAATAGGATATTGATACACGTACTCCATTACCCCGGCCCCGCGCGGATGGTCGGCCCCAGGCCCCGCGTGGTCCTAACGCCGCCTCTGTGGTGCTAAGACTACAGGAGTTTTCTCCCCTGATGAGGACTAACACCCCCCCCCCCAAGTGTCATCTTGACCTAGGTTGACACTTCTAATGGTTTTTACCCAAAATCAAGGCAGAGCATTTTGGGGGTTTTTTTTGTTTGTTTTGTTTTTTTGTTTTTAGCAGTTCATAATTTTACGATTTATGTCCCGTTTGCACCTAAAGTTTGTCAAATGTTCGCTTATATTTGCTGCTGAGCAAGAAATTTGTCAATGCGATGTTAACAAAAGATTTAAAGCATTTCTGTGTATAGTAATAATTGACAAAATGTCGGTTTTTAAACACAGCAGTCGAAAACCATAGCTTTAATAGGTAATGCTTAAAAAGTTAAGTGTTTGGCATTTTACATTAATGTTGATGTAAACATTTGCTGCTAAATGTGACAATAATCACTGTCATGTGAAACTCTGCATTTTCTTCAGACGAGATAGAAAACACCCAAGAAATATGAAGTTAAAAATAAATATAATATCAGCAAAATTTTCAACCTTCAAATGATTAACCTATTACACATGCATACACAAAGCCTCATAAAACAGAAAGTCCTCATTTTTTCGGTTCTGTTGGTGAAAAGTCGTCTTTGAAGCCTCCACCGTCAGGTTCGGAGCTCCACCCAAAAAGATCACAGATACAAGTTTGTTTACCCCCCATTTCCGTGCCTCTCAAAGTCCAGCGAGATCCAGCGCATAAATATACCAAGAACACAGATAAGAAAAAGAAAAAAAACGGAAAGATATATTCCTTAAAATCTATCAGTTAATCAGTTTTAAATTCATTATACTATTAATTTAATATTTCCCAATAACATTCTGTCAAAAATGTATTCACTCATCTCAAACAATGTGTCACAAAAAATTTGCATTAATAATTTACATTCTTTTATTCTTTTGATAAGTCTGGTCAGGAGACAAGGCAGCACTGAGGAAAACTGTCAAGCTCCCCCTCCCGGTCAAGGACACAAAATGACAACCCTAAATATTATGTTAGTGGAGCCTCGCCATGGCGCCATTACATCAGAGAAAAAGCTGTTGTCGTGAACGTTCACACCTTCGCTCGAACCTACGCCCACACCCATGCACTCCCACGCAATTCTCTAGCAATCCGCACACCTTTTCAGACCTCATCCAAAAATTTTAAAATATAGCAGGTTTGTGTTAATTACCACAAGGTCATTTTCCGATAAATTAATTGAACTTGTTTCACTAAAGTCTGCAAGTACGTTTCTGTATCTTCTATTTAGAGTAGTGCCAAGAGTTAATCTGTTTCCGCTGTAAGAATAGCATGAGGCTGCGTTCCTCTTGAAGCCAACCAGAAACACAGACTTCAGAGACAAAAAGCACAAATTCAATTACTGCATTGGTGTCAGAAGTAAAAGGACAGATTTTCTTTTGCGTATGTCTTTTTTTTTTGTAGAGAGAATGACCACAAGTAAAATGGTTTGGTATTTAACATCACTCTCATTATGATGCAATTGCTTTACAAACATGTTTTAATTTTTCTTAAGAGTTCTTTGTGTTTTAGCTTTGCCTGCTGCTCTTGTCCTTCACTAGTAAACTGTTGTAAAACAGATAAACTAGAAGAACAGCACACTTTCTATATGGGATCTCTAACATAGCTGAAGAAATCTCTGGGCAACGGAAATACCAACATCCGGAGAATGAGGAGGCTCACTTCGCAATAGACTGGGTATTCAAAGTTCGTAACAAACAATTGTCTACCAACGAATTTCATGGTAACACAATCGTGCAGGCGCAAAGATCTGTTTAAAAAGTAATAGTCATGTGATGAAACGGTTCCTATAGAATAAAAGAGTAACAATGTAATGTTTTTATGTGACATATTTGGGATCGATTACAATACCTAAAATATTTTAAATACATATAATATCATTGTTAAAACTAATTTATCCACGACCATAAGACCATAGACTGAACGTTAAAAATGAAATTGCAGCTGGAAAATAAGTGGCAGAAATCAACACGGGAGAAGTTAGATACCATGATTAACAAGTGATAAGTGATAGCACAAATCTTTATTAAATATCCAGTCCAGAAACAGTAAAATTAAACATAACCTTAAACCACAGTATAACATTATATTGCCTAAACTTCAGACCCTTTAAAGTATTCCAAGAAACCCAAACCTGCCTTGATGTTGTGTGGGATATGTTGACAGTAGTTGTTGACGTTAATGTCGAGACACTCCTACACCTGAGGCGCTGGCTTCTAGGGCCCTCGTAGTTGAAGGGATTACAATGTATCCTTTCAGGAGACTTTCTTGATCTCTTTCATGGAATAAAACAACAATTTTGCAGGTGTCAGGCACAATTGCATCGGTCAGCCCTCCACGCTCAAGAATGAACACAAGGGTGAAGAAACTATCCATTGAGAGCTGCAATGTAAAGTAAACATTTATTGTGGCAGAGAGGAGACTCGGGATTTTGTGCTAAAATTTGAACATAGTACGTGTAACTGCACGCTAGCTGTTTCAGATTGGCAATGTCTAGACTGAAATAAAAATAAAAAGCATTTACTACTCGTTATCTCCTTATATAAAGGAGTAACAATTTGTTTTCACACACACACAGTTAAGACGATCATGAGTAAACTTAATATTTGATCACCAGACCCAGACTTAATGTTTTGATAATCTCTTTATGTAGCTAGAAGGGCATCCTGTTCTTAAATTATAAGACTGCTTGATATGTTCCTCTGCATATGTCATTATCATCTTAAGAATGAAAATCTGACTTCTATCTAACTCTCGGTGCAATTTGGATATCTGGTGACTAAGCACTCGTACTAGTCCACGATGTCATCGAGCGATCAAGAACGCTGGTATGTTCTATAACTGGGAGTGCTACATTGGCTACATGATTGTTTATTTGTTTTATTCTGTGTTTAAAAAAAGCCACTGGCCTGCACTGTGCACGACGGCTACCAAACTCGCCCTCATCTACACTCCCTTGTGAGAAGCCTTCGTGTCGCGGCCCTCCGATGGTGGAGAGGGAGTGCCGAGAGCACAGAGCCCGCGGTAATGAATGACGGCGCTGCTCCAGCCCCACAATTAGGGACCCGAGGTCGGCACTGCTGCTAGTGCAAGAGGTCGTTTGGCGCCCCCTGGCGACGATTAGCACCACAATAAAGTACACAACAGCTGCTGGAAGCGCGGTCGAAGAATACTTCTTCTCTGTTTCCTTACCTGCAATTACAGATGCTCTTCCCTCTTTCAAGAAATACATGTTTGTTTGTTTGTTTTGTTTTAGTCATGTGCTACATTCCTAGTATCTCGTGATTACGCACGAATCCATGACAGATGTGTGACTGCGGGCCTGGGTACTGGACAGTGCAGACCCTGGAGTAACTTAGCTTTTGTTCTTAATCCACAGAAGGCTAATTTCTGCTGTCCTCCATAAACACTCTTTCAGTAATTTAGCTCATAGGTCTTGTAAATATATTTTTATAATTTGTCTCTTTATACCACTTGAAATGTTTCGAGTAACACTAGCGAGATATTTTTAAACCATTCACACTCCAGTATCTATTATATTAAGCGAAGTTTGATCACCCTGTATATCGAAGTATATCACCCTGTGACCAAAGACTTAAATACCATAGTCTTTATTTACATTCCAGTTAATTTGCAATTAAATTACTAACGGCACTATACGTTACTAAGTTACTAAATGTTTGTCAAGTCCATGCTGATCTTGAACCATAACCACAAGAGAAAAAATCAAAAAATATAAAGTCAAGACAGGCAAATAGACAGATAGGTATATGGATATTTCAATACGCAGATAAACAGCTAGAGAGGTAAATAGAATTCAGATTAGTAGATAGATAAGTAACATAGAAAAATTTCTTTCTATTAATCTTAGTAAATTTATATTCTGGTGAATTTGTCAGGAAAAGTTGAATATCATGCCCTCTTTGTGCTTCGTTTTTATCAAGAGACTGAAGTAGCATCATCAGTGACACAGCCTGTCAATATTTTCTGTAAACTCTGCTACTAGTCCTGTTTTGCAAAGTTCATCATTCTGTAGGCATCCTGGTTGTAACACGTTGAGTGATCTTACATAATAACATCGTTGTTTACACATTGTGTATACTCATTCCCTGTCAACATATTTCCTATCCCTCAGCTTGGCAGCCGTTGCTTTGACTCAATTACTGTGCAAATACTAAACAGACTTCCTTCTTAGGCAGTATTTCTTCGAGTTTGTTTTATTTGCTTCGTAAACATTACACCGACAGAAAGTGTGTGACTCAATAAGCCTTGTACTGACCATACCAACACCTGAATGTTTTATTCTGTGGAAAATTGCGATGGGTGTGCACAGAAGAAAAAAAAAAACGGATATGATCTTCGAAAACAAGTAAGGAAGAAGGGAAAAATACGAAGATGTGAAAAACTGTGAGAGATTATAGTTTTCTGAATCACCGCACTTGAAAAGGTTGGAACCCATCCCGCAACTTCACTTCCTGATTGCTTTCCTCTCTTGGAAACGGGCATGCAGGGGAAAGAACTGAGTAAAGCTTTCCGTTGTCCTTACAGTGGTTGTGTGACAATAGGAACACTAAAAACTCTCGAAGAGTTGGGTTGATAATGATGACAGCCCAAACAAAATATTGTGCACTGGATTGCAGTGCAGGGACTAATGTATGAAGCGAGACAATGACTAAAATCCGAGAATGTTCTAAAAATGCATTATCGCCGACAAAAACCATTATTCTACCCAGCGGTCGCCATCATGTTTCCATGTTGCTTTAGTCCGAGAATAGAATTGGAAGAGGCCTCCTTTCTATCGTCAGTGACACGGCACTTGTTGCATAATACAGGACTTCAGCCATTGCCCTGCTACACATACAGGACCTGAGGAGTTAAGTCTGGCTTTAAACAGTGGTTCGAAATGGACTTCCTGGAAATCAGTTCAAGTTAGGCTATGTACAATAAATTAAAAGTGCAATTCTTTTCAGAGTCGAGTTACAGATATGCAAGAAAGAGTGGCTTCAGGGCATTGAAGAAAGACGTTGATGTTCGGTTCTGTGCCGCCACACTATGCGTCTGAAGGGTCTTGTCAATCCAAAGTCTAACCATTGTGACAATTTGATTGGGTGGGCTTCTCCCCGAGCACCATATGTGACGAACGCCAGTCTGGATCAACCGCAAAAGGACCAGAAAAGGTATCGTCCCAAGACGACCTGGTGAACATCTGGGCCATGACAGTGCCGCTAGCACTGATTGGCATCCTTACCGGTCAGTGCGTGGTGGACAATTTGTATCCGCCCTGTTCAACGCGGTGCTCCAGAACAACGGGATGGACTTCCAGTCTCTTATCCGGCCGCGCAACAATCAGCTTCCATCTGGTGCCCAACGCTTCGCTAAAACCGCTGCTATCGCTCAGCAAATCATTTATTGACAGTGCCAGCACGACAGTCGTGCAATAAACCTGCGCAACAACCAGTCTTGCCTCACCCAGCTTTCACCTCCTATTTAGTCGTGTGGTAACGCCCGCGCAAAACTCGGTCTGTATCACCCGCTCTAACCATCTCCCTTGATTCTGTCTTGTGAGGTGCTGCTGTCCACCCACCCTACCCGATGCTAAGTCTTGTGCTCATGCCTCAGCGCACGTCAAACATTGCCAACGACTTTGTCAGGAGCAGCTCATCTAACGACAAAGTCAAAGTAAGGAACCATTGAACCAATGCTCACCAAGTGGGTGGGTGTGTGTGAGCGCACTCGCGTACAGTCTGCCTTAATCTATTAAATTACTCTTGACATTCAAAGCGTGGTCAGACATTGCCATTTCTGGCTACTTCTGAAATTCCGGGTGGGTGAATGGGTGGGCTTGTTGGCGGGTGAGAAGAAAATTTGGAAGGAAAAAATAAGCCTCACATTCGTCTTTCTCAAATTACACATGGGTGCTCGCTGAATAAACACTTCTACTAGCGATGCAGATCATCGTCGCCAACATCAATTTATTTTCCACCTCCGAACCTGAAGAGCGCCGAGAAGACGGAAAGAAGCAGGCTTATTACATTGGGTGGCAGCCTCTGCAGTGAAAGCTGATTGTTGTGCATGGGAACAAGTGAACCGCCCTGGTAACGTGTGAATTTCCGGAAGAAATCTCTCCTATTTGACATGGCAATGAAATCAGAGTGGCAGATGTGCGGATTTAAGTAGAATTTGGCGGGTAATCGCACACTTTCAGCAAGTCTCGCATGCCGTCCCGAAATCTCGCGAGAACATGACGGAGAGAGCAATGGGATTCTGTTGCGCCTGCAGTCGTCACGCGCATAAGAAACCCCTAGGGATGTGCGAATGGGTATCAGTCTAGTGACAGAATGAGCGAGTACGACAGAGAGTACGCGTGTCCGCTTGCTTGCTTGCATATTATGTGCGCTTGCATCGATGCATACACGCTAAAATGTACATCGACATGCGTGGAGGGGTAGTCACAAACAGACTAAAAACGCAGAGATGAATGGAGGACAATAAAGGGGAGGCTACTGGAGGGGAGGGATGGTAAGAAAGCCTGAACTCTAAGGGTAAGAAATTTGTAAAAGCATAAAAGGGAACTTAAGGGCAGTTAAAGAATTTCTAACTTTTTACGTCTGCTCGTTGAGACAGCAGTTATTGTGCCGACGTGTCAGGAGCATTTTATTGCGAAATACTGAGTAACCGCCTTAGTTGAGGCAGGCAGCAGCTGAAGCTACAACACCGATGAACCTTGAGTGCTCAGTCACACAGTGGGTGGTTACAATAACACTCTTGAACCCTGAGTGTGCGTTCACAGTGTTCAGTTACAGTAACACAGATGAATCGTCAGTGTTCACTCACACAGTGTTCGGTTACAATGAATCTGTATTTTGCCGGGGAAAGAAATTTTCAGGACATTCTCATTATTATACATTTTAATATTAAGATATATAAAAATATCTTTATGGCAAATGACGTCTTAAATTAGGGCTCTTTTAAGAAAAGAATTTTTCTAATAAGGATTTTAAAACGGTTTTTAAATGTTTGCACATTGACTCTGAAAGCAAGCCATACAAGTATACTTATACTCCATCATGAAACACTGGAATCAGAGCAAGGTAGAATAATATTCTAAAGCAATGTACGCTGGCAACAGACTAAGATGCTATCATAAGGCAATGAGCACCGCATGCTTAAAGCTTTCGAAGCAGAGCAAACAGAAGAAAAATTGAGCAAAAGGGCATACAACAAAAACACAAATATGTGAAAAACCAGAATATTGTCAGGGGACTCGAAAAAAATATGAAAACGGAAATAAAGCAACTTTCTGTTGGAAAATAAAAGCGAAAAAAAAAGAAATAAAGCAGCTGGTGCGGTTGACAGTATCATTGTATTACACCGGGCAAGGAGAGAGCAGATTGAGGAGGACGGCGATAAGGAGACGAGCGGGGGAAATGAGCTTATCGCGCCTGGAGTGGCTGTATGAGGGGTGGATGAGGAAGGGTTACTGCACGTGTCGCAGCCACCGGCAGCGTGGACGCCGCCAAGCCGGGTTCTCGAGAACTGCCTGGAGGCTGTGGTTCGCAGCACGATCTATGATCGTCTTTATGCAATGTCGTCTTGGCTGTTCCCGGCCTGCTGTAAGCAGCCTGTTGCTGTGTTTGGCCCTTGCTTGGCAGTCAACTTCTTTGGTCCGATCATAGAAGGGAGTCACCGTCTTCTGACCCTTTCTGGGCAGGATGTCAACGCCTTGGGCACGTCCTCGGCAGTTGCGGCTTTTAAGTCTTGTTTGGGGCATAAGGTCACTGCATATCTGACCTGTCTTGCAAATCTTTGCTTCCCTGCGGCAGTCATCGACATCTTGCCAGGATTTTGGTAGAATGTATGGTTTTTAATTGCGTTTGCTATGATAGTCAAGTAAGCGATTTGTGAAAGGCTGACAGAGATAAAGTTACATTCTGAGCAAGAAGCTTATCTAAATATGCAATAATTATTTCTTTAGCTTTAAATGCCTTATACAAAGTAGGTTTCTACAAGCTGCTTTATTTTTGTGCACAACAGCAAGGCTAAAAGAAATATATCTGCATTTTTATAATGCTTGGGAGACACAGAAATGGAGAGAGAAAGAGAAGAAAGAGTAACGGAAGAAGAGCCAACAATAGTGTGGAAGTGAATCAAAGTTTCGAAGTGAGAGAGAAAAAGAGAGAACGTGTGAATGAGAGGGAAGAGGGAAAGCGAGAGCAATGAAACTTTAGAGGTATTTCTGTGAGCTCTGTATTTCTCCTTGTTTCAGAACCACAGAGGAGCCACCTCCATACTGAATGCCTCTAAGCTAAATTGCCGAAAACATGATTTCGAGCAAAAAGGTGCCTTGCACAGAACTCCCTTCGAGTTCTCGTGTAAACTTGCACCTCGCACAGTAAGGAACTTGATTGCCTGCCTCGCCTAAAGCATCAGTGTTTGTATGTCAGCTCGGCCAACCTGTGGTAGGCGTGATCAAGTGTAATGAGATTTCCTATCTCTGTGCCTGGTCCTAGCGACATGGTTCCCTGTTTCGCACTAAACAGGTTCGGCTGCAAAAATTAGCGACAGCAAATTAGCTCAGGAGGTCAGAAGAATAGCTGGATTCCTAGATGCTGCTGCAGGCGTCTCCATAACCTGTGATGCCGGATGCTGTTATCTATCGGGAATAAAAAATGCAAATGTTAGGCTTCAAAATTCAGCAATACTCTAGAAAATGGCAGGTCTGTAGATAGTAAGCACCGCCGAGGGTAGTCAGAAGGAGTTATCGACTGCAATGATTGAATATTTTACAATATTTTACCGATAGTAACTCTAACCTATGTAAATGTATGCAGGCATTGAAGGAATTACTACCAACACAGTTCCTATCCGTATTAATGTTCACTCACAATGTGTACAGTTCATACGAAAGCCTGCTTCAAATTCTTTTGAAATGTGTTAATAACGTGTTTAAATCCGTGATTCTGTGTTATTTCTTTATCTGTTTAAGCTGCAGAAGAAAGTTTTTTTAACATTCTATTCACAGTTAAGAAGGTGATAACACGAGACGAATTGGAAGTGTCTTTTGTCAGAAGTCATCATTCGTGGAGTGTAAAATTTTCTTATCCATTGCTCGAATCATCCAAACCGTTTGCCTCATACGTTGGTGTGCTTTGGCATTGGATTTGAGAGAACGTGGACATTAAAGGAACAATAATACCCTTGCCCTGCACACATTCCAGGAAAGGAACATATCCAGAGATTGTACATTCTATTAACTCTTTAGAGTTCTGTCAAGTGTGGATTGACAATAAACATCAATTACTTTGTTCTTCAGCAAGAAAGTCTAAATATACAGAGCTATTGTACACATCCAGAACTCTTCACAGTTTCTACCTCGTCTACAGATAACATATTTACAGCAATTACAGCGCATCCACGATCCTTCATGGACGACACTACGGCTATTAGTGGATATCTCGAGTGTGGGGTAGTCATGACTTGAGTGGACCATGGACGTGAATAGGTGGATTGCTGTCTGTCTGCCAAAACCAAACCAGAGCCTCTTGAGAAGTTCTCCACTGTTAGTCTCTACGAGTCTAAACAATGAATGTGACTAAACCGGAAGTTTTACACAAACATGCCTGATTTTAGTAGTTAACTGAAAAAAATCGTGTGCTAGTAGTCCAGTAATACAAGTTGATGAGCGAACGGAGCCTGGCTTGAACGTTGCGGCTACAGGCGACAAGGGCGAAGAGTTCTCACAAGAGCAAAGAGTATTCTGGTTTGCGTGTCATATTGTCATAATAAACAACATGTATATGTAAATACGCTCGTTGAAAAGCAATTTTTAAATTCACGTATTGGGCAACGTAACCTATGATTCAGCTTTTAAAGCTTTTTAATTTAAACCTAGCTAAAGACAGAGGTGTCGCAGGAACTTGGTGACCAGACTCCATTTGTCAGAAGGACGCCTGGTCTCACAGCAGTGATTTTTCAGTCTTTGTCCACGTGACATAGCACCTGCTCTTCACTATAGGTTAAATGTCACATTTATCTTTATTTCTGGTGTTTCACATATTGTAGGACATTTTACAGAACATTTCTCCCTTTCTTTACTCAGAAAACAGTATGAAAGAGGAATTTTCATTTATCTCAACAAATACAATCTAAGCTTAACAAGTTTAGATATGATATTTGTATCCTGAATAAAAAAAATAAGAAATTTTACAATGCCTTTGAATAACAATTGAATTGAATGATATACATATTTTCTACCTATGAGCGGATAATAATTCTCATTATGGTCGGCGTGACCTTTATAATCACGATGATCCAATGAACCCTCATAATAAGCAGAGTAGTCTTTCCTTTCTTTCTCTTTTCTTTCCTATCTTTTTTTTTTTTTCTCCCGCCTTCTCTTTATCCATGTTTTTCTATGTATGTGTCTTCATATATACATATGTGGTCTTTATATATATGTGGTACACGTGCTTCCTCTCTGTACCTTTCCCCTACTGTTTAAATAACAAAGAGGAGGCCACAAATCTTATAAGTTGATAAATCGACTTTAACTTTTTGTCATTTCATCTTTTTATCAACATGTTTATACCTTATTTCAAACGTATAGCTTGAGAAAGCGGTAAAAATTCGTTATAAAAACTTTACCAAGACCCGCTCCCTCTACTGTAATTTGGAGATCGTGCGATGTGTCGTGTGTTCGGACACCATGCCGCCTCACAATACCATTAAAGACTCCACTGCCCTGGTTAGGCTTTCTTTTTTTCCTGTGGTAATGAGCTCTCGTGATCAGGTGGAGAGCCTTTTCTGGGCCACAATTGTCAAGAAAAAAAGTCGACGGACGTCAGGTTTGTCACCATATGCAAATACTTTTGACAGCAAGTCTTGATTATCTCTGTGAACTTTGAAATTTCCTGAAAATCTGTCTGCCATTGTGCTCACATATAAATCTTTACAGGCTTGTTTCCCCCTTTTTGTAGCACTTCTTCAAAGCCTTTTGTATCCTTTTGAAGTAGAAGCATCCTTGCTGGAAGACCTTTCGATGATGATAAAACCTTGCCCCCATTAGATGATCTGAATCATCCTGATATCAAAATAAATTCAGATATGATCTGTGAAGCGAGAAATGAGACATGTCAGAATACTGGCGTAAATATAAATTTTTTGCTCTATTTTACCCTTGTTAAAATTTAACACACAAGTAACATTAGGTAAAAGGAAGAGAGAATACCACTGCTACGAAAACAGAAGTGATTTAATTTGGTTGTTGTTGTGTTTACAATTCATGAAGCAGCGCTCACTAGGTTCACAAAAAGCCAGCTGTTCACAGTTTGGGAGAATGGACTTGAACTTGAGGAACTGCGTCTTCCATCGTTCTCTTGTGGACATTCCACACCTCGCTCACATAAAAACAATTTTTAAAGTTTTGTTCTGTATCAGTCTTAAAGGGCTGTGGAATACCAGCTATGGCTTGTTTGCACCAACATCAGGGAAAGTAATTAGGCGTCACCCCGTTCGATGAGTTTCTCACCCACGGGAGAATAGAATAACCATTACTCAAAGGAAGGTCGGCAAACTGAAATAACCCACGAGCACGCACGCGCGAGGGCATACACACACAAACAAAGAGAGAGAAAAAGAGAGATAGAGTGAAAGAAAGTAGGGTTTACAGAGAAAAAGTTTTCATTATGAAGATGATTTTTAGACAGATAGAAGCCTGAGATATTATAAATATTGAAGTCTATATCAAGATTAGGCCTTCAGTTATAGAAAATTAAAAATTGAAGTCAAGGCTGTGTTAAAGGTTACGTTGCTCCAATCTGCGACTTGTTGGGCTTCCAGGCGGACATTGATGCCAGACAAGGACTAGCAACACGACTTGAGATTCGCCGACCCACGGGTTATGACAGTATAGAACTATTCACTGTTCTTGATATTGTCGTGCAGCATCATATCAACGGTAGGCAGATGACTCTTCTCTCCTCTCTAAAAACTTTTTTTCAAGTGTTCATTGTGTTCATTGTGTTCATTCTGCAGAAGAAGAAAGCGATGAGGAGGAAGTTTGAATGTTCCGGCTGATGAGAGCCGCGAGAGATTTGTGAGCTACAAGTGGTTGCTGATCACCAGACACTTGGGTGGCTTCATCTATCTAGCAAAATATTTGTCACGAAGTTTCCATTACACTTCCTTATTACTAAGAGCCAAACTGTAGTTTCAAGGTTTGAATAGAATTTATAACTTATTTGAAGATTATAAGAAAAAATATTGTACTGTAGTTTTTTGTTTGAAGTCAGATTTGTTGAAAAAAATAAGTGTTAAATAGAATACCCACGGACATGATGTACGACGGAGAGCTTAAGTTCCTCTTCCAATCTGTTCGTTTTTTGCTCCATGAATTTCCTGCTTTTTTGGAATACCTTACTTCTAACGAATTTTTATCTCTGGACTAGAGACAAGACACGAAGTTAGGATAAGAACACGCACAAACGCGCGCGCACACTCACTCATATACATTCATACACATATTATTTATAATTTTTACAGTGCCGGTGACAAAAGGGAGTGTCCAAAGCTTCGTGTTTGTTTGTGAATATGAACGAAGACATCAAAATAGAAAAAAAAATCTTATTTGTCGACATATCAACCTTTATGATTGACCCTCTCCTAGAAATTTCGTTGCAGTCCTCGTCACTGATATTCAGAGGGGTGAAAACTTGGCAAACAGAGATAGTGTATCTGAGGGACAAAACACTAGTCACTCAGGCTGGTGACGCTCAGACGGTTTCCAAGCCACTGCACAGCTACTGAGCACCCACACGAACACCTGCCAGGTGTTGGTCGAGTGGCGCTGCTTGCCGACAGGGGAGACAATGTCATAACGTGTCGTCACTCTTATTCGTCGCGAAGGTATCACAAACAGGTAAATGGCGACCCCCAACATTGAATTCTCCTGTTTTTGATCTGCCTGGTCATGTTTTTCTGATGCGGATCTGACCTTTGATGAAGTGTGTGTGGGTGGGTTGGTGGATTCGAGTGTGACAGAGAGAGAGAATGAAAAATCGCATTTGGACGTTAAAAATGACAAAAAGACAACTTGTTTTTCACCTGACAAATTTGCGTTAGTGTTAACTGAACCTTCGTAGACTGAAATTCCCGCAATCTGTGCAACAGCCTGTCGTCAGATGCAAGCACAGCTTCAGCTGTCCTCCGCACGACAGTGGTCTGTCTGCAGCAGCAAGGCTGGAGCTGCTGCTGCTACTGCTTGTCTCCTCCACGTGCAGCACGTGACAAGGCGGAGGCTGACTAGCGTGATCCCCTCCCCCCGCTCCATCTTTGGTCTTTGTCTGTAATTTCGGCATTGCAGGTAGCCTACATAAAAGCTCGGGTTCCTCGGCCGTTTGGGTACTAGCGGGTCTGCGGGCTGCACAGGGCACGAACACAAAGTCCTTTCAGGAGGAAGAACAAGCGAATGAGAAAGAAAGAGAAATAACTGCCTTCACCACCATCGTTACTGCAATATTTCTCAACATCAACAGAAGTACAACATAAAAGGACAGGACACGGTAGTGTTCCAAGAACAATTAAAGAAGTGTCAAGCTCCCGGCAGAAAAATAAATTTAACAAGAGGACAGAAAGAAGGTGAGTTCTATTATTTTAGTTTTTTTAAGTGAGTTTGGAAATTGTTTGGGGATTGTGAAATCGCTGGGATTTTTTTTATGTTGTTTTAGATGTTTTGTATTTTTAATTTTGAAAATATGGAACATTTAACAAATACAAATCATACGCTTTTAGACATACATTTTCAAAACTAACTTTAGGTAACTCCATAGGTATGGACCTTTTCTCTACATGCACGCTTTTAACTTTAGTAATTATAATAACATAAAGGACACTTTTTCAAACAATTAACGATTCACATGAACAAATTTAAATCATTAATGTTGTCTTGTGACGATAAATTTATTTCAAAATTCTTTTAGTAGCCTGAACTACCAAGATAGAAAAAAAAGTTCTTTCTCTCCCTGTTCTGTCTAAGAAATCAAACCAAAAGAATTGTTTTTCAATCCAAAAAACTAAAAGAATAGAAAATAATGTGTAAGTTCATGAAACTTTCGACGTGTACTCAACTGTATCTTATAGAACATAATTATACGCTTCGCATGTTTCGTTTTCTCAAGAACTAATGATAGCGATACCTTAGTAAAAATTGCAGACTGAGAAAGTAAAGTAAAAATGAAGAAAATAATCGGTTTTTAGGAAACATATTTTTTTGTGCGCAGGTGAAAATGCAGCCATAAGTAGTGACTTAGAATTTAAGGTGAATATTCTTACATCAAGTGCTTATCGTGGTAGGTAGTTTTTACGTCGTAAGACCATTGCAAAAAATATAGTTCCTTGAGAGAGGCTTACTGTGTGAAAAGTTCTTTCGTTGTAGTAGCCACAGTCTATGTTGATGCTTTACCGTGTCTGTAATGTAGTCCTTCAGCGGTGTTCTGATTGGGTTATCCTTTCCATCATGAATGAGGTTCAGGTAATCAAAGTTACATTCTTAATAATGTGGTAACAAAATATGTCAGCAATAAGTCTCTCCATGTGGTCGTTACTACTTTCTATCGTTACTACATATATATATATACACACATTATACAGATTTTGTTTCATACTAATCATACCTTTCTTGCACTTTCGTGAAGTGCAGTTGATACTGTCAGGTGTTTGCTGAAATAAACTCGTTCTTTGTCTTTTTTTTCGTTACGGGAACCCAAGAGAATTTTTCCCTCCTGTCTTTGTACACAAAAACTCAGCCAGTGAACTGCAAGGATCGATGAACAGACGATAAATTTCCCTCCACCATCTTTCTCTAGACTGAACATAGTTCGTGCCATACCTTCAAACTGGAGTTTGTAATGCTCACTCTTTCTAATTAAGAACGAAACTTGGAGTCGATGTTGACCGACACTCCTCCTGAACAGCCAGGCAATAGTAGCATTACTATGGTTTAGTAGTCAATATAATAAATACTGCGATTTTAAGTATTTATTGTTTTTTAGACTCCAGTAGCTGTCCATGGAAAGGGAAATGATTAATGTTCCAGCGCGTGGTAAGGTAAATGGCTGTGGCACTTCAACCTCACTTTATTTATACTGTTGTTTTTAATAATAAACATTGAATAATCTAATACAGGGGGAGAAAATACTGCGCATTAGTTTTGACAATACTGCTGAACTGTGTCAGGTAAGAAATAAACAATCTCATATTTTATTACCAAAAAATACGGGCATTAGGGGAATGCTGCTACCCAGCAGAGAGGTTTGAACATTTGAACCCGAACTTCTGCTGCGCATGCGCAAGCCGTCCGCTGGTGTCTTTATGTCTGCAAACTGCAGCACTTGAAGTAGATCATCTGGTGACCGCTTTTATTCAAGTTTTTAAAGCATAATCTGTGCAGGAAACGGTTTTGAATGCAAACGGTGTATATAGATTCTTAAAACATCCATTTTATGTTTTTGATAATTACGTTTACGGTTGTTTGTATGTGCGCGCGCGTGAGTGTATAATATTTTAATTGTTCATAAGATAACGTTGGAGTTAAAGTTACAGTTAAACCTTAAACTGAAGGCTTGGGTTGGGATTTTAGTCAGAATGTTGACAGTAGTCATGCAGAGAAAGCTGTCGGCTGAGGTCAGGGTCTGTAAGCTTAACAACCTACTTGCACATACGAAGGACAGGTGAGTGGCAGAAGCGAGTGGAGAATTATCTCGTCCGGTTAGTCCTTGACAGATTGTTGCATTAGCTCAGAGGATGCTAGCCCGGTTTCAGTTCATATGCGAAGTATGTTAATCATATATTTCATCGAAATAATGCAAGTACACCTAAATAGTAGAGTGCGGCTGCATTTCTGAGATGTTTTTAAATAAAAGAAGCCGAACGTAAACACATCAAGTGTTATTGCTGTGTTTATCCAGGGCGGTGAACCTATTACATTTCATTTATCATCAAAAGTTTTTAAAAATGTAATTTATATGTATTTCTCTTTCTCGCTCAGTCCACTTTTCATTCATTTATTTGATTACTCGTTTATTTGTTCGTTTTTTCCATCTTTTTCCTTCATTTCTAATTTCTTTTTCTTTTATAACTTTTTCTTTCTTACATTTAATATATAGTATAGATTCCATCTAGTTTAGTTATTTTAAAGAAGAGCAACTCGTTATGGCAAGAAATCACCATAGAAAGCAAGACTGAGGCTGTTAGAGCCTGCTGTTAAACGAACCTCCCTTGACTTCCACAAAAAGGACGATTTCTGGAATAAGTACTTTAGGGAGGTGCTTCAGAAAATAAAAAACAAAAAACAAAGAAAAAAGGACCTGCAAACCACCCGACGTGCTATGACGGAAAGGACGGGTGGCGGCGTTGTGTAGTATCTTTTTGACTTACGTGAGCGAATCACAAAGGTGTGGGTCGACATAGATCATTGTATGTCGTTTTTAGAAATATACTAAAACTTTACGCAGTCGAATGCCAAATGTTCCAACTTTACTAGTTCCAAATTAAATGTTAATAATATTGCGAGAGAAGAGAAGGTTAAGAATTTTTTTAAACGTGAAAGAGGAAGAAGGGACAAGCTAATGATTCACCCTGCAGGGAGTGGGGTAAGCACGACAATAATCTCCATCTCCATCCCATCTCCATCCCCATCTCCATCCCCATCGAGCCATGCTGACTTACGGGACATCTATAACTGCAGAGATGGCTTTGAGATTTTGTCAGGGTTACTGATGGCCAGATGCAATGATGTAAAGCATTGAGAACAACTCTTATCGCTGCCCCGAGTGTCCCTGCATTCAGTCTCGCGCTTATCAGCAGCAGACAGCTTGCTCAACAGCCACATCGCAACAGCAGTTGATGACACCTCCCCCGCCTTCCCGGGACCTCTGCTCACCAGTGTAATGTCTGGGGAATGTCGCTTGACACAAACAGATTTCTGAAACTCATTACAAAATGTACCCAATTCCAATAAAAGCATAAAGAAAAGGATTTTGCTGATGCGATGCGTCACGTGACATATTGATGCCATAAAATATTTGCGTTATGTTTTTGAAATACGTTCAACACTGAATCTGAAAAAATCAGACAAGAATACAATGCAAAAGATAGTAAAAAAAATTCCGAAAATATGTGCATCCAAACCATTCAATCAGGAAACAGATTTCTAAACATCGACATGCACACGAAGAGCAGATGCCCGTGACGTTTCCATAAAAATGTAGAAAATTAAATTCACATAAGGTTCCTGCCAACGAGAAGGCTTTGTAAGTTAAAGCGCATTCAGGTTCATATGACATCTATATATATATGAGCTTTGTATGCCTACATTTGAAGGACAGAATACACTAAACAGAAATACCGAGATTTGAACTACTTATGGACAAAAGACTGAGATTTCAACCACTTCTGCCTATCAGCTGAAATTTTCCTTTAGTTAATTTTCTTCACATGCTTACTATGCATTTAAAGGTTCTTTTTCAGCATGCAAGTCAACTATTATTCATGCTTCAAATCAGCCTTTTACCAGATTTAACTAAAAAAAGGGCATTTTCTCATCTTTTATTTAGAATGATGTGTTGAATTTGGTGATTCTGATGGTCTGTTAACATTGCTACGAAGTCTTTTGACGCCGTCTGTCGAAGTGGTTACAAAGAGATTTAAACATACACTTGGGTGGGTCTTTAACGACATACATTTATTCCTAATAACAGGTTGTTTTTGTTTTTTGTCTTGTGATTGTTTTTTTTTTTAGTTTGTGGGTTACCTTTGGAAGAGTTATTGTCTTCCGCATCACTGAGATTGAAGACAAAACACAGTCATTTCGTGGCTTTCATTTCACACCTGTACCATAAACTTTGCAACCTTGAAATTGCACGCATTAGTACGCATGCGCGGACTCCCACTACGTCAGTTCCGGATTGTATTTTGACCTGATCGTGCCTCTGGCCTGCAATTAATCAGGAGGAATTTTCCAGACTTTTCGGGTCATGTTCACCACGTTGTTCAGACCATCAGCTGATCCAGACTCAATCTCAGTGCCTGATGGTCTTTCAGCACGTTATGTTGTTGACACAGCTTGATGAAAATTAGCGACCTGGAGTTTAGTCACATCCAGCTTCATAGACGGGAAGTGAGCGCAGCGTCCAGGCTTTCATAGAAGTGTTCATTGTTCACTGTTCACTGGACTTTTCTACTGCTGGCGCAGCTGGACCTTAAGTGTGAAGCCGTTATTGTTCCGGCCTGTCTTTACGACAACCGCACTTTCGTGTTGATCGCATTTGCACTACCATTGGTTGTGTTGATTTTATTTGCACTCACCTACCGCTTCCTTTCTTGATTTCGAGAATTAGATGTGGCACTTGCGAGCGACAACGACCCTTTTGCACAATCGTTCTTGGCAGGAAGTCATTGTGACGCAGTGGTTTGAGGACCCGGTCCACCTGGAAATTCAAGGATTCAATTACTGAGGACAGTTAGAAAGAAACTAGATTGGGCACTGAAAGAAAATAGAGAAACACTAACAAATCTTTGCCATAGGTAATGACAAAACTGTCTCATAAATACACATAATTCCTGCATTAAAATATTTTTAAGACCTGTGTGCGTGTGTGCAGTCTTGCCATTTGTCCCTAACGGATGACTTTGTCATTTAAATGTGCTAAATGCGAGTTTCCCATTGACGAGAGAAAATAAAACAGTTAAGCAAAGATTCGAGTGCATGATGTCTGGGTGGGAGACGGAGGCACCTACAAGACGGCCTGGGGGCCAAATGCTACCCCAACCATCATGACTAGAAAAAAGTTGTTGAAATCTGTTGTTGCGGCTGTAGGTGATGAGGTGAGGACAAAGCTCGGCCTTGAGGTAAAGGGAGGACGCGAGATGTCTTTTGAAATCGGTAACCCAGAGCGACAGGCGTTCTCAGGCCAGAAGTTCTCGCTGCTTCGGATGAAATTAAAGTGACGAATAACGTCTCGCTGGCGGCAGAAGTAAGTCCTTTGTCACTCGGTGTTCCCTGGCCACTTCAGCACGAGTGGCACGGCTCGCACTGTAGACGGCGGCATCCCAGGCTTTCAACTGTGGCGACACGGAGGGCGCGGCTAGAAAGTCATTGAGATCGGGCTCCACGCACCATCTTGGACAGACCGATTGTTCAGCACAGACACCAGAAGTGGCTAAACTAATCTGAGAAAACAAGGATGATAAATAATTGAAGAGCGTTGCATCCCATGTGTCGAAACCCGACAAAGCACGATCGTGGTGGATTTTAAGTTTAAAGTTTAAAGATGGAGCTTCTAACACGTGTGAACTGTAGTGCAGGGTGGAAGATGTTTTGTACACTCCTTTTGTAAACCTCACATATCCACAGAACGTTCATGTGTGCGAACATGTGTAAATATTCATAGTTGTAAAAGTAAGGCGTGTTACTAGAACATTCACACCTTCATTTATTCGACTGGTACCATCTATAGAGGTCCACTGGTCTTGGTTGTCAAATATAAGCTAGCACATGCAAAAAAAAAAAAAAACAGTTTCACCGATAAACGTGATTTATGTGAGGAGCAACGTGTTTTTATACTCCTGGGCTGATGGGAAGAGTAACATGGTTTTATACTGCTGGGTATAAAACATATTAGGGAGTAATTTTTTTGTACACTGGTGACTTTTTGCAAGGAGTGTAATATGTTATACTGTTAGGTTTATGTCAGGAGGAACGTATATTTATACTGCTGGGTCTTACTGTTTGCGTAAATTTATAACTGAACGCACTTTTCTCGTTCCCAGTATATCTGTGAAAACAAATCTTGACTAAGGTAAGATTGAATGTAAACAGCGTTGCAAGGTTAATCCTCGTTTCTACACCTTCTTACATCAATCGCTAAATCAAAATGGATTTTTAATTTAAAATTCCTTTCAAATACAGTTGTCATGTACTCGTACAATCGTCAAGCTCGTTTCATTCACTCGTATCAAAAGACGCAAGGGAAATAAGGCAGATTCTTTGCCCCACTTTCTCCAAGCAGGAAAATCGTCTTGGTTTCAAGGACCTCAAGTCCTTACCATTACTTGCTTCAGCTCCAAGCACCTACTGAGCAACAAGAGGTCTTCTGGCGCCCTGTGAACGACTCAGCGACCTGCGGTTTAAAGTTCCATTGACGGTTTTGTCTCGTATTTTGGTCGTCGAGCTGTGATCAGCAAACATGGGATTTCCGCTTGTATGGGATGAGCCCTTCTGAAAGACTAGGCATCTGCATAAAGCAAACTGTTCACCCAACTCATCCTGCCTGCCACGAACACTATTCCCGTTACAAGCTCTCACAATAAAAATATAGTATTTATGAAATGCTTTTCACAGAAAAGGGCTTCAGCGGATCTTGAGGACAGCGTCAAGACAGCATGCGCAGCTCCACAAGTGGGATTAAGTTCGATGGAAAACGGCGATCAGAGGCCAAGTACAAAGATATGTTGTGCCAGGAATGTCCAAACCGGAAGGTTGGCCTTTCAAAACATTTGCGAGAGGAATACCGGAAACAGTGGAGAGCCATTCCAACGTAAAATCGAACTTGTGAAATCAATCTTGTCAGAGACAGTGTAGGAAGATTCGGTATGAAGTAGCTCCTCTCCCACAGATGCTGAGGGAAGCTGCGCCATTACTTGCTTGGTCTTCGGAGGAGGACGACGGTTCTCGTGTGGAAACGTGAGAGTGGCGTTCTCCTGCTGTGAAGCGCGTCAGAGTGGTGTTCTCCTGCTGCTGTTGAAGCTATCTAGTGTAGACCCAGCATGCAATACGACTATATATTTATATGTAAGAAAGCCTGATGTATGCCTCTGTACGGTGCTAATTTTAAACTTCTGACGTCATAGCTGTTGTAGGTGTTGTAGGTCTTTTACATCTCTACATCTCGACCTTCATCTCAAATCAATCTTAAGTACTTACTGATCTGAAAATTCTGAGTTCTTTTCCTAATGGCTGTGAAAAGACATCGGCTTTATGATATTCACCAAATGTTAAAATGCTAGAACACGATAGAACAAATCTGAGCACGGTTCAAGCTATTCAATTAATATAGCATTAATACTTTTTAGCTTTATTTATTTTGTTGTTTTTTTTCTGTTTGTTTCTGTAGGTTTTAGGAACTGTTCTCGATGATAGCCTGTACATGGTAGACAACTAAATAAGAGATTTCTCCCATCTCTCCATAGGTTGCCTGTGCTTTCTTGACTTTAACAGCATTAAGTGAACGGCTTTCTCTTGCACAGCTTCATTATAGGAAGCTCGCAAGAATAACCACCGAAAAGAAAAAAAGATAAAAAGGAAGTAAAGAAACAGAAAAAATAATTAAATAAGCAAACAATAAATTAGAAAAAAACTAAATATCTAAGAAAAACAAAAACAAAATAATGTAAAAGTAAGACTTCTACCTAGTAAAAGATAATGAAGTAATGGTCCTTACTAATTATAAATTTGCATTTTCCCAGACTAGAGATACAATGTAACTCGATTAGTTTTAAGGACATTACCTTTGCATACTTAGCAGAGAATATTGCAGCATGTTACATTCACCTAAAGATGTTATGTACGTTTTATTAAATGGGTTTGGGTCTTTTAAACAATATTTATGGTTCTTAGCGGGGCTCATGTGAAATCTTCAAAGACTCTTTTTCATCCCCCTTCTGAAGAAGTCCTCACCACCTGCTGCATACGTTGTCAACGCGTACTGTCAACTTAAATTCCATTAGAATGCAAAATTTGTCTCTGGGATAGAATCAGAATAAGCTAGCATTTCGCAAAGTGTGAGTGAAAAGCCCGCCTTTTTGTCTCCATTCTCGCAATAGAAGCCTTCAAAAGACAGAAAAAACACTATGTAAAGAATGAAATGCACATATGTGTTTAAGGTAGGAAGGCTATAGACAATAGAAGAGCTGAAACTACATTAATTAGGCTACCCTTCATCATTTACGACATCATGGCGATGATCTTTCTTACGTGAATGCGTACAAAGAGCGTACCTCGTCGAAGAAGAGTCGGGTAGGAGGCTATTCTTTGAGAATAGAGAAAATATCAAATCTTGTATTGAGCCCAACCCAGTGATTTGAAAATAAAGGGCTTGCACTCTTACAGACAGTTCCACACAGCTGCAGCTGGAGTGTAGGGGCAAAGATTTTACACCAACGTCCTCGAGACCAAAGGATTGAAAAGCTCGTCTTCATACGGGGAATCAGCATGGATGGAAGGACTTAACCAGAGGAGGATTGCGATGCGCCTTTGAATAAATGTCTCGATCCCCTTTAGGTCGATTTTTTCGGTCGATGTTCTCGTCTTTGTAGCCTGGTGGGGGAAGACGGAAAGTTATTGAGATTGGCTTATACCACCCTTTAAATCTTTCGTCCGTTTCTTCTTATGTTTGTGATCAGAGGTCGGCTGTCTGACGACGGTCGTGTTAACTACGGTCGTCTCATTCTCTCTAATCCTCAGAAGAGAGGTTGAAACGAAGTGAGGGTTTTATGAATGAGGAAACGACATTGCCACTGAATGTGGCGTACTTTTTCCCACCCGACCACTCATGTCATGCATTGTTTTGTGTGATCCCCGGGCTCTCACTCTTTGGCAGTCTCTTGCTTCCATGTCTGTATTTCACTCTCTTCGTATCTCCATCTCTGTACTATTGTCTAAAAGCCTTTCTCACAGTCATATTGCTTTTATACACAACACATCTCAGTCCTAAACGATGTCTCGTCTCAAACTAGTCAGCAATGATAGCGCAGACGAGAACGCTTGTGATGTTATGACAAAGGCATGATATGCATACTAGTATCTTCTTGACATGCACTTCTCAAGCTTATGTCTAGAAATAGTAAGCGAGGGATTATCTTTCACTCTCTTTATGCTCATTAATTATTAACATATTAGAAAACAAGGAAAATGCCATGTACATGTATTAGCAATGTCGTTTCACTTCTTTGTATATTGTCATTAGGCTGCAAAGATTTACAAAAATCTATGGATACTTCTTTCTCTGGCCACTGCAAGTATCGCGGTGGGTCACATTGACTGACTGTTGAAAGAAGAGGTTCCTGGTATTTAGCGAAATGCTAAGAACACTAACATCCAAGACAAAGTTTTGTTTAGATTTTTCTTTCGCTCAGGTATTAAAGCATTGGTACTTTAAACAGAAAAAAAAGGATTTGCTCGACGATTCTTCCAGCCCTCGTGTCACGCTGGGATGTTAGTTAAAACCTTCACGTGAATACCAACCCAAAGGTTTTGTTCTGTGTGCGTGCCTAGGTCCTGAAAAAGGAGCTAAATAGTAAGGAGAAAGGGAGCTTATTCGATCAGCCGATGAAAGCAGCAAAAAGCAGCACAGTCTCCTACATACCTCGTCTGTCCTTTAAGTGTCTAATTCAATCAACCTTTAATCAGTATCAGCCTCACCCCCGCAGCCTCTCTTTCAGTGCTTATGTAGTCGTGTTGGAGACGAGTATCCTGTGTTAACTCCAACTCTCCTTTCAATATGCTTCAACTCCATCTGGAGCCAAAGCTGGAAGATTCAGAATTCCGTGTGAGAACTTTACACTCGAATCAAGGAAATACACCGTCAATTGTCGAAAAAGATTTGGAAGAGGTTTACTCATCATGAGGACTTGCTTGATGAGGACTCCCATCAATGGTGTTGTGGGAGCAAGCCTGATTTAAGGAATGAGTTTACAAATTTCTCAGTGTCATCAAAATGAGCAGGCCTGAGGAAATTAAATTGTCCTGCACATAAATTTCAATACATTCACCGTCCAGCTCTTAGTCCTGTGTTCTGTACAAAGAATTTTTGTGGAGAACAATAACCAGTCGCAAGACGGCTCACAGGGCGTGAAAGCGAAAAGAGTCCCCAGAGGGCGCCACAGTCGATGCATCTCCATCTGCAGGGACTCCGTGACCAGTTGGCATCGGTTCTCGTTAATGCTTTCATGCTGTCGATTGTAGAAAAGGAAGTTGTTTTTTTTTTAAAGAACGGAGATATCTGCATTAGGCAAGTAGGGAGGGATAAAAACTTATTTTTGGAGGAAAAGAGCATTCACATGCTTGTGAAGAATGCGAACTTGCGCCTGATAAAATGATGGTAGATAGGAAGGTTACAAAAAACGGCTCTAATATCAGAAATTTCAAGATTGCCTTGCCAAAAAAAAAAAAATAAATAAATAAAAACCCCAAAACAACATATTTTTCTTGTCAGAGAAGCTACAAGGTCCCACTTCAATTAGAGGGCAAGCTGTCTTGTCAGACAAAGGGAATTCGTGGGAAAAAAGAAGAGTTTTTTTTACAAATTCTTTTAATGCAAAAATAACTCACTTTAAATATACACACGCACACAAGCATACAGAAACATTACCGTGATAGTAGTTCATGTACACTAAACACACACACACACATATGAAATTTATGCATAGTCATTAGAAAAGCGATAAAGAACAAACACGCAGTTACAACAAACGAAGCACATATGTCAAAAGATATTACACAAAACACACACTCACACGCACGCACGCACGCACGCGCTCACGCATGCACACACATGCACGCACCCGCGTGAAGACGCACATTAACCTATTAATGACGACCGCTGTTCTTAATGTGGTGTGAACGCAGTGACCGAGCAACACAATATCCAAACTTTGCAACGTAAAAAACAAAGAAAGCAGAGGTCAAAGTTCGAGAGTGCATGAGCCTGTAAGCCGGCAGGACTGTGCGTCAAGCCCACGGTAAGTTAGTTCAGCTCTGCCGACGTCACTCATCGTGTCACTTGTCATCTCGTCAACATCCTGATGTCATTAGTTATACAAAGTAACGGCCCGAGGTCTGACGTCATGAGTGCAGACACAATGTCTTACATTCCTCCAACCTCCCTTCTACACCCTGCTGTACTCATGTTTACCATGTCTTGTCTTCAATTAGAGAGCTTGGCACACAGTCGCTTCCAGCATCGACCCTCTGTCTCGATGTCTACAGGAGACAGAGGCTGTCTTCAGTTATTTTTAGCATCGTGTCTCTTCCTTATTCTGTAAATACTAGTTAATGATTTCTAAAAATGATCTCGAAACAGTAAACTTGTGCCGAGATAATTTTAGAAGTAATCAACTATTATTTATGGAAAAAGACAAATATTATTCTATGTACGCTACGGGAGTACAGTTTGTAAACCAAACTGATAATGTCAGAGTTTAAAAAACAAGAGAAAAGTCTAAATGTATTGAAAAGAGTATTTTTATATCTCTGGGATGTGGGAGCAGCTCATCGAGATGAGGAATAGTTGTTTTAGGACTTATAGGGGGTCCAGTTATATCAGTACTAATATTGTTACTATTCTAAACATTTTTTCCTTTATAAATCAATGCAATGTTAATATTAAATATGAAATAAACCTTGTTTTTCTTAGCATTAATTGACATAAACTAACATTTGTCATGAGTACTTAAGTTTTCTTTTTTGCTGTTTGCGAAAAAAAATCAAAATCTTGACAGTTCATATCATTACAAATGCTTTTTGTTTACAAAAATTACCGTTTCGCAATTAAAAACTAATAAAACAATAATCTTACCGATTTTATTATATATATATTGCCTAATACCTTGATTTATGTCGTTTTGATTGTCTTTATAAACAATTATATATATATGTTTGTGCACGCGCGCATGCATTTTAAACAACAAAGAAATACAAGAGATCCTAGAAATGATGTTAAACACAATCCCTATGCATATTTTCCATAAATCCATAGCATTCACTGTTCATATACATGCCCACCATAACCACTACTACCGATCCATCTTTTCTTTCGTCAACATGATTTTTTTTTCCACACCAAAACTCACACACATCTTCCTCGTCAGATTGACCACCGTATTCTACACCAGCCTCCGATTTTCTGGTGCCATGCAGAAACACTGTTTCTGGAGTGTTGCAGCCTGGTAACCAATGCGAGGCCGAGGCTGATGACAGCGCCTCCATGTGTCAGGGCCGTGAATCAAGGATTGTCGATGGCTGGGGCTCTCTGCGGGTCGCCTGTCATCTTATTTAGAAATATCTCACCACTTTAAACGCCGCAGGCGAGCTGTAACAAATGAAACGGGTGGAGGATTTGAAATGAGGGCCGAGATGTCAAGGAATTGAGTGTGAGGTTGTGGAGTTTTTATTCTGCATGAAGTGGAGAGGGGGTGGGGACAGAAATATTCAGATGGGTTGTGAAACCCAAAATCAGCTTTTTTTTAAAAATGAGAGTGAGGTAGATGAGCTGTGATCAGCAATTAAAACTGAAGAGAGTAAGATTTTGACCACTTAGTAACCAATTTAGAATGTTTCCTGACTCACATGTCTTTATCATATTACAAGCCAACACTTTTGATTTAAATTTTATTAGTTTTGAATTGAAAAAATTATCGCTATAAATATTTTACAGCTTCCACAAAGCTGTTAAGTTCAACAAATGTAATATCTCAATCATTTTATAGCTTTTATAGGGCAATATTTTATATGCTAGAAACCTGACAGGGATTGACATTCTTTTGTCTTGAGAGTAAACGTGAGAGTGCCTGTTAGTCTGATGACCAAGCTGTTGTGTATATGTAGCTTATGCTCCTGGTAGGGTGTAGAGCGGATTTTTCCGTTAGTCTTGTCTGATTTCCACTCATTCACACCAAGCCCACACGTATTTTTCTTTTCTTTCGCTTTGTGTTTTTTCGGTAATAGTGACAACAAACGAAGTAAACAATGCGGGGGCTCTGGTAAACGCTGATGAGATGCTGCAATGTCCAATAAATACAGTCCGTGGTCATCGGTTATGCAGCCCACCAATGCATTTTTCGGATCTTCACATTTCAGATGTAATGGCTTTGCGCGTAAAGCTGAAGGCTGGTGCCAGACCCTAAATTAAGCCTTGAGTTTTATCCGACAAACAAAACAAAGCAAAAAAACTGATTTCCAACAGCGGCACGCTCGCAGTGAATAAGAATGTAGAGTTCCTGTTCACCAAAACAGCATGATGCCAGCAAGACAGAAGGGAGTGATTCAGGTGCAGAAATCTGAAAAATCAGGGTGTTTGTCCTGACGAAAGGGTAACATCAAAGACAACGGAAGAGAAATAGTGTCTGTAAATGTATGCTCGCCTCTACATCAATGCACGCTTTTTCGAGCAGTGAAAACGCATTTTTTTCGAATTCATTTCAAATATATTTCGATTTCTACTACTTTAGTTTTTCTCTCATCTCTCTTTTCTCCATCCCCGCATTTCTCTCTCTCTCTCTCTTCTTTATTTCTACTTCTTCTATATTCTCTTCCTGTCCTTTTTTCTCCTCAATGTCTTTCCTTCCTATATTTTGGTGACAGACACGTGCTACTTAGCAAAGAGCTAACAACGTAAGCATTAAGAATGCATGAAAGTAAAATAAGTAATTTACATAAAAAATAAATACACTATATCGACATATAATATTGAGTTCACGGGAAACAAACCTTACATTTTTGGAAAATCCGAAAACATTTACCTTACTCTACTTCACTGGTACTTTTTTAACAGCTGTAAAACTAACCAAATGCGACTAAGTAAATAATAAATGTGTCCTGTTTAAAGTAATTACTAACTTTGAATAAAAAAAATGTTATAATATAGATGCACAAATATTTGGAATTATAATGGATGCTGATTTTAAAAGTTTGTTTTATATGAAAAGTTCCGTTTATCTGCAATTATTTCAGAAGTGTGAGACAGCCAGTTATGTTGCTGACATTTCTTCACATCTTCATCCTCTATGGCTCACCTTTTTGTAGAGTGATTGTATTTGGGTCATTGGCAATGCACGCTCTAAAGACAGGTAATCAACAGTGATTGAGCATATCAGGACAGGATAGGCCACGTCAAATCTCGTTACCTTCACCTCTCTTGTCGAGCTCGTCTTCCTCAGCCACATGGGACAAACTTCTTTCAAACTCCCACAAAGAAAATACTCGCACTTAAATGGGTAATGAGGACAAGCCCTAAAAGAAGTTTCCAAGGATTGCCAAAAGGGAGATTTTTTGATGGCCACAATTTTTGAGAAAATTTGCGAATGTCTAAAAGGTAAAATAAATAATTTCTAGTGGGAAATGGCAAGTTACCGACTAAAAAGTATTTCAACAAGCCGTGATGCACGCGTATAAATTCCTGAAGTCTGCTGCATTGTTCGGGAGCTGCTCTGACTGTTCTGCCAAAGAAGTGTACCCCTAGATTTACGGAATGCGATTTGGGAGTAAGGAAGCATGAGAAAGAGACACATCACATCGTTTCACTACCCTCGTGTTATTATCCAGTGCAAGTTGTCTGTAATTTGAAAGACTACTAACCGTCACATACTCATTTTTCAGTTTTCGTACTCCACTTGAAATAAATACCAATATGTAGTATATGTATTTATTATTACATTATTGAAAACAGAGCAGCTTGACACTTTGTATGTTTGTGTAATTTTGTATTTATGTGGACATTGTGTACATGTGTACATACATGTTTGTATTATGTGTATATGTATGTACATATTATGTATCCGAGGAAGATATTTCTGTGTGAAAAACAGACTAACCAGAAAATATTTATCTGTGTCTTTATATGTAGAACGACGAGGATGTGGACAGAAAAGCTGCTGGTGGTAGCTGCAATCTTCTTATCGAGTGCCTGTGCTGGACACATCAACATCAACGAAAGGCGAGAGCCTCCACAGTGAGTATTTGGTGACAGACAAATACTGATGAAAGGGCTATTCCTTTGATTCCATGCTTTATTAAGCTTAGCAGTTAAAAAGAACCTTCTTCTACCTCTTAATTAGAAAATCACACGCATTTTTCTGCTTTATTTATTATTTTCTGTGCCCTTTCCAATTATAGAAGATCGCGCGTGTGGGAGAGAGAGAGAAAGAGGTTGCTACGGGTAAAGAGGGAGAGAGAAAGAGAGTCTTTAGATATCTTCGTGTAACTATGATGGACTTGAGTGGCGATTCTAAATGTTATCAGAACTAGTGTGTAACTCTTTTGATTCCATGATCCAGACTTGTGCGCAAGCTGGACCTGATAACCAAACAGCTGAGGTCATTATCCGGGTCCTTGGAGGATCTCGACTCCGATCTGCGACGTGCTTTGTGAGTGATGTTTGTTGGTTCCTGCCTCTAAAGCCGTCTAGTCGATGTTGTAAGACTTTATTTTGTTTGTTGTTTACAGGCTTACACAATTTCAAATACATGTCTTTAATTTTATTCTAATAGTTTCGAACACCAAACGGTGTCTTTTGACTAGTGCAAGTGAGTGTTTAGCACAGGTTTTAGCACCGAACATCTACAAAGGCTAACTTTCCATGATGTTTAGTTTTTCTGTTTGTCTACCAGGTCCCTTGATTCATCTGGAAACGAGAAAAGAGCGGATGCTACGTAAGTCGGTCGACAGCCTGGTACATATAGTTAAGATAAAAGGTGTTTGACTGGTTGCAAATGTTGATACAGTCTGTCCTACATCCCCTGGTTATCTATTGATGAACATCGTGTGTGTTTGTATAAAAATGTGTGTGCAGAGGGAGTGATTGATTTTTATAAGATTTGTTTAAAATTCATGTTAGTAAAGAAGCATCGTTAGAAGTAGCATAGTAGTCGGAGAAGGACTGCTTTATGCGAGATGTTAGAAGTGTTGGTGGTAACAACAAAACATTAATACTGTTTGGGTAATAATAAATAATAACAGCCACAGTAATGCTGTAGCAGTGTGGGTGACAGCAACAGCAACAGTAATAATGTAGTAGTGTGGGTTGTAGCCACGAAAGCAGTAATAATGTCAGCAGAAGCAGCAGTAATACTGTAGCAGTAATGATGAGGGATTTTCAGGCTCTTGGCAAGTAACTATTCTTATCTCCTCTGTCTGCACTTAATGCTGTCTGTGGCACAGTGCGCCAACACTTAATTCGCACGTTTAGGTCGGCGCCACGATGGCTTAGCAGGCTAAGTCTGCAGTAACTGTGTTTTGTGACCATCAAGACACCATCCAGGCCTCTGTCTTGTCCCCGATTTTCAACACATTTGTGTGCGCATCTAGCGGAGTTGTTTCATATAATCGGGTTCTCAGAGAAAAAAAAAAACAAACAAACAAACACTCATTATGTTGTCGTCGTGTGCCTGGAATGGTCATTCTTATCTCCTCTTGTTTTGAGACAGGCAGATGGCTTGTCAACTGATTTAGATGCTTATTTTCTCAGCGATTCCAGCTCGTGTACCGGCTTTAGAGACAGCATCTGTCAGGCCATGGAGCTCCTGAAATACCTGGACTCGCAAAACGGTTACCTAGGCAATCCCGCGTCACCCGGAAAACGTTCAGCGGACGTCACAAGTCTGGCTAAATACCAAAGGTACTTGTTGTGTATAATGGGTAATTTTCTAACGGACATCAGCTTGGTCAGCACTACAGGGAACAATACAGAAAAATAACCGAAGAAGTTTTACCTTACAACGCAGCCCAAGTACCGAACGCCATTCTCTAACATCAAAGCTTAGTCTATGTATCAAAGGCGTTTGATAGTTTCCTTTTTTGTTTTGGTACTCGGCTTGGTCAAATGTCTATCAAAGTACTTTTTTTCATATGACTTGGTTAATCTTTCTGCACGCTAATACTTTCCAACAGCTGAGTGAATAGGGTTCTTCAATGAGTACGTGACCTCATTAAAGCTATTCTTTAACATTTTATACATGGATGTTAGACCTTTAAATATAAGAAAATATGACAGAAATGCTACTAAGCTTGTAAAATGTTTCGTCTAAAGACTAGGTTCTATCCGTTCTTTATCTAAATGGAGCTGTGACTGATACGAAAGCTTATTTAGGCTAATTTACAATACAACCCTTTCAATGAATCTATTTTTCTCACTTCCGTCTGGTTCTTCTACTGGAAACCAGTTCACTTCGGTTCCAAGGGGAGTTATGTTTTAGAAATACAGCGCCATATTAGTTTATAAGGATAGAGGTCTAGGACAGGACACTGACTGAGTGACGTATGGTGCAGGATACTGAGTGACATGCGGCAGAAGCAGCGAGAGGTAGAGAGTCTGCACAACGTCATCAACACTGCAGGCCACGTGATGGAGAGACAAAAGTAAGAACCACGTCGACTGTTCGCTTCCGTGCTTTCGCGTTTTTAATATTTCAATCAGTTATATATATTTCCATACTAAATACTCTTTTGAAACTTCAACAATTTTATTGTAAAATATCTTGAATGAATCTCTTAAAAAATTAAATATTTTAATCACAAAGGTCTAATCTATCATATTTATGGACTGTCGAGCATGATGGCTAACTTATTTTATGAAATGAAAATTTTGCTGATGTTTAATAAGTGGTTTAGCTGTCACCCAAATGTTGGTCTTGTTTAGGAAGTGGTTCAGCTGTCACCTAAATCTTGGCTTCACGTGTCAGACTCAAGAATATGCCGACATTGCTGACTACTACGACTTCCTGAACTCTGCGGAGAGTCCTGGCAAGAAGAGAGCAGTTTTAATCCCTCAAAGTCCATAACGGCATCACGTTACACAAGAAGCTATCTGAAAAGTTTTAAAAGTGAAAAGGAGACAATAAAATAAAGACATTGTTTCCAGTCAGTACACCTTTTTGTGTCAACATGTTTGTTAATGTTTTCGTGGGATACATTGTGCACCTTCTTACCCTTCATTCGAAAAGTTCATTTTCTGTGAACTAAGGAAGATTTCTAAGGATCTCGTGTGTATCTACAGAAAACTTTCACTAATGTAAATTAAAGAAAAAAACCCACTGTAAACCGTATAAACGAGTCTTCCTACACTCACACACTAGAACCAAAGATACTAAACACATCCAGTGATAGCAACTGCAAACGGAATGAAGTTATCACTCTTCTAACTCTATGCCATGCCCTGCATACTTATTAACAACACGCACGCGCATGCAGACATGCACACGGGCATACATATACACATAAACTGCAGTCTTTTTCTTTTCTGCTCTATGTCAGTCTATCCCAATTAATTATTTGAATCGTCTGAGTTTTTATTATTTTATAATACAATGACATATTTCGATCATATCTTGCCAGGTTCCAGTCCAGTATAAGTATGATCTTCGGATCGTCTTAATAGAAGTAACCGAAGACACACATACGCATGCATAACTGCGTCCTCAATTTAAAACATTTCCAACAGCTTGTAGTAAATACTGGCTAAAGAATTCAAGCAGTTCTTTGTATTTGATTTTACAAGATAGCAGATTGATAGACAAGTGTAAGAGTGAATGTATGGCTTCTCTGTAGTATCACACACAAACCTCGCAAAGCTTTGACATTGTTCAAGGCATTCAGAGTCAAGTAGTTATGCTCCACATTTTCTCTAGTACTGAAAATCAAACAATTCTACCTCTCCTTCAAGCATTAGACATTGTCTCTGTGTAATATTTTTCAGCATTTTATTTTGAAGTATAGAGGCATTTAAATGAGTGCGTTTGCCTTTCGCAAATCTTTTGAATGTGCGTGAAAGTGAATGTATATGTGGTTTGGGCCCTCCCCTCGTCTCACACAAAGACATCGAGACCTCAACAGGATATCAAACAAAGATCAATGACCGCAAATGAACATCAGAGTTTTAGTGATGTGTTGGGACTTTAACTTGCCTTACAACAGCAGTCACCATAAAACAAAAAGTGATAATCATGTGAATCTATAGGTTATCGTATTGCTGTCTCGGGACGATGAACATAAATAAACAAAAACTGTCTTTAGGGATGGCAGTCAGTAATGCTATGATTAATAATAGGCTCGGGAAAAACAGTTACATAATACTGAACTGCATACATACATGCTTTATAAAATATTGATGGACAACACAAACACACACACACAGAATATCAAACACGATAGAAGATACACTACAGTAAATATTCTCTAGAATGTTGTACGTTATATTTTTACTCTGAGATATTGACAGCTTAACCACTTTCACTAAAAAATGTCCAGCTTTACAAACACGAGATCACTTTCTAGGTCAAATTGTTTTTCATTAATGTATACGTGTAATATATAAAACCTAAAAGAATTAATGTACTTTTAATGAAGTTTTTCATCAAATATAAAGGTTTCAATCATATATATATATAGATATCATCATCATCATCATCATCATCATCATCATCATTTCTTTCAGGAAAAATGTACTTTTATAGCGCATTTTAATTCCATGCAGTGTGTTAGATGATCTTAATTAGTAGAGTAGTACAAATTGACAAATGCAATCAGCACATACCAAACACTTGAGCAGGATAGGGGAAATGAAGGAAAACAATAATTAGTACAAAGCTCTTCATAAATCGCTTTCCCCAGTAGATAATTAGTATATCTGACTGATTTTTTCTGCTGCATCATGGTGAGGATTAGTTTATTTTTACCTTAACAACACCTAAACGGACATCAAGAATGAGACTTAGATCATTTTAAGCATCAACAACAATAAGTTATTTAGCCAATCCATTTTCGCCCCATCGTAAAAGAGGACAGAATTCGACAGTGCTCGGATGGTCCATAAAGTTCAACACGGATCATTTATCCATCTTCCAGAGAAGGAAATTTTATAACAAAAAAATATCAGTGCAGCAGCGAAAAAAAAACCGTCGTTTTTCATCAAAAGTAGTATGAACAAAATGACTGAGAAAAGACTGATTGGTTAAACGCAGCTTTGAGAAGTTTCCAGCAGCACAGTACATGTATTTGACAAGTGTACTGCAGACAAATGGAAGCTTTGTGATCAAGTCCACAGCACGCAAATAAGTTCTTGAACTATTCTATAAAACTAAAAATCCGGTCGCATTAAGATAAGTAATAACATTTACAGGAAGATAGATGTAGACTTCAAGAACCATGCAGTTTGTTCTTCGACATCGCGAGTGGTGCGTATTAGTACTGCAGACAAGCAGCTGCCGTATATCCCCTAACCCGAAAATAATCCACAGAATGGTATGTACAGATGCTCATGATATAAGGTGTACCCCAAATATAAGCCCTTGCTAAGATAGTAATCGATGCGGACGGATTTCGGTAGTCCGTAACACACACACACACAGGCACATCATCATAAAATAATGATAATAATATATAAATAAATAACGTTACGAGTTATTAGAATGCTTCAGAAAAATAAGACCTAATACCTGTTTTGGAGTAAAAATTAATATAAGATCTGGGTGGGATTTTTTTTAGGTGGGTAGAAAAGCACGGTAGTACCAGACATTACTATGGAGACAGCTCTAGGGGAAATCACTCTCACAGATACGCAGACGACAGTCCCAAGATAAGAGATCTCACTTCGCAGCATTTGTTTAGTTCTAGGACGCCTTTCAGGTGACGACTCACTGATTTCATTTCATAGAAGCTGTTATACTAATGCTTAATATTTAAAATAATAATTACTTGTTATTAAAATTGTATTAAAGTTGTTGCAAAAGAGCTGACTACAAGGTCGTAAATCGGAAATGTTCGGCAGATTTATATACAGGTTAGTTTAATTTTCTTCAGTTCTTCGTGTTTATTTTGTCATAAAAATGTTTAAAAATGTTAAATTTGAATGAAAACTCCGGGTAAAAGTTTCATAACAGCTCAGCGATAATGATGAAAGGAGACAGTAGGCGTGAATTTTTTTTTTAGTTGCAGACATGGCTGATAGTTATCAACAAATTCCAACATGTGGATGGAAGCTGGGAGGTCACCAGCCGGGTAGGATTATATTTAGTCACATTTTCGTTTGCCTCATCTGGAATTTTTTATTATTATTATTTATTTATTAACCTGTCTTACTAACTAAATCGGCTCATAAGACAATCCAGTTTCTGCAGAGCAAGCGTCCAGTCTGAAAACTCACAAGAAAACCAAAAACAAAATCCGATACAGGATACAGGGTTAATGATGCGGTGTAAAGTATGATGCAGACTACTGTAAAGGCTTGACTCCCTGAGGAGTGACACACGACTGCGAGGATCAAGCGAAACGAACCATTTAAATTCATTCATGATCCCCACTTGTTCCCAGTAACCTTTTGGTGTTGTCGCAGACTTGGGTCTCGAAACCTTTGCTCTAATTAAGTGTTCCACTTTCTAAAAATAAATAGGTCTGTAAACATAAACTTGTTGGAACCCGAAAAGAACATTATACATGTATTTGAAATCTTTATCTGAGTTTCTTGTAGCACAGCACCATCATTCTCCTGCCACAAAGTTTCCTTTCCTGTACAAATTTAACCACTTCTGGATGCTTTATAAGCAGACTGTTGTAGAGTTCAATATGTTATAACAGAGTACATATTTGGAAAAAAATGACTGATACAGATTCTCCATCATTCATTTAGTTGATCAGCTAGAACTAATCTTGTCCTGTTGTATTACGTTTGTGCAGTATCTCAATTCTATATGAACAAACGATTACACGTTTGCTGTAGGATCTTATTGTGAACAGTTTGCTCCAAATAAATGTTTTTCTATAGTTTTTCTTGCTACTAACTGCTTCATTTATCTTATAAGTACTACGGTTACTTGAAATGTAAACATTAGCTCAGGAATGCAAACATGCAAGTTCAATATTATAACAGAGTGCATGCACGCACAAAAACACACCATTTGCTAAAAACATAATAGTATAATGCTGGTGTGTTATGAAAAGGGCTAACAATTGCTCTGATATTTATCTGCCATAAGCTCGAGCACTGTTACTGGATGTGATCCATGCGGTTGAACTAAACGTATGGGGCCGAGTCATCGCCGCCCTTGAAAATTTCTTCGCCATCGCATCGAGCATTGCCAGGCCTGCAAGTAATCTGGTTTTTACGATATACCTGCTTGATAGCTACCCACAGGTACTTCATCACCTTTAGTGGGCGGACTAATGACACCCTGACGAATTGCACTTTCTCATCTGGCCCTCTTTGTCGTCTCCTTCTTTCTCTCTGTATGTCTCTACCTCAGTTACGTTGGTATTTAAGTGCTTGCTAGAAGTGCCTATACGTTAATCAAGGGATGCTTTTATATTTCTCAGATTATTACAGATTTGTTAATGATGAAAAATAAGTGTCTGAAGAAAAGATTATGGGTTCGTATGGGTGTATAAATCATGTTGCAATACCAAAACCAGCCAATATGCTTTGAATGTGGAATATGGAATAAATTTTTCTTTATTATGTCCCTTTAAAAGACTCGAAAGTTTAAAACACCTTTAGAACTTCCCTTTCCCTCTACCGCCCTATCCAAAATTTGGCTATCTGTCGACAGTTGCTGCTGCCCCTTTCTCCACTAAAAGGCAATTTGTGTAGACTTCAAGCAGCGCTGGACGCTGTCAAGACTCATGTCCAACAGGGCTTACCGTCTAGCCCTCTCTCGTCTCAAGGATGTCTCTTGCGTGGATTAGCCGAGGCGTGTAGCCAGTTTCGACGCTATGTAAATGCTGCAGGACATGTACAGGTTCGGGTACTCGGGTACTTGCTCAAATATCCTATCAATACTGTTCACCAAATAAAGATCTATTTTGAAAGTATCACAATATGAAGTGAATCCCAACAAGACCAAATTATTTTTCTATCAACAGCTGAGAGAAAACTTGCGGTGCCATCAGCTGGAGGTCATTATAATCAGCGGTGCCAATCCTGAAATTCTGGCCAAAGAACTGGACAACGGAAAGTGCATTCTGGACACACACAACATCAGGGTACTGTCATCTTGCTCTGATATGGTCATTTTTCCCCAGGTTCATAAGTCATATATCTAAAGATATCACTGTGGGATATATATATATAACGTATTCGGCTAATCCTTTCAACATATTTATTTTCACACATAGCTGAATCGTAGATGGAAATAGGAAGTCACCCCCATGTTACGATTATACGATTGTTTAAAAAGTAAAACAAGTTCATTTAAGTTTGAATCTGGATTTGTTAGAAACAAAGCAAACGACATTGCTGAAACACAAACACAGCATTGCCCGAATAAAACCTTAGCAAGGAAGGTGAAATAATGATATTTCTGTATTGCTGACAATCATCTCATTATTCGCTCTAGTGGCAGCAGTAATAGAGAAAGTACTTCCTCTTCCGAAATGCTTACAACACCTTCCTTTCTGCCATTCCCCGAGACACCTGATAGTTTTCATGCGATCACTGCTGGAGTTTCTGTCGTATTTTACAGAGGGTGGCGATCGCTGTCCTGACCCAGATGACTGACGACATGGCGGGGCCTCAGACGTTTTCCACCTGTACGTCTGCTTTTGACCTGATCCATCTGCAGACAGGTAAGTGTGCGGTCAACTACTGTAGATGTATGTTGCAGAATTAAAAACTTAGATGAGCTCTTTACCGCTGTTAAGACATCAGTAGGATACACCAGCAACTGATTTTGGCTGAATTTCCAAATGACTTTTGTTTCCTATACAAAACACACTTGTATGACGAAGTGCATGAATTTCAAATATAGACAGCAGCACTAAGCTCAAATAGCGAGCAGCTTTAAAATGTAAGGTAGTGGAATAACCTGACTCTCGAATGATCGCATACAAAATCCCATACCTGTAATCTCTACTTCAATAACAGACGATACTTCTCTTCAGAAGTTTGTCTACACCTGGCTGTTAGACCGATACTCCGACAGCGAGCACCTCCAACTGCACTTGCCTCCTGCGTCTCCAGGTAACAGGATTCGAGTAACTTGAAACTGAAGCAGACCAAGTAGGGTCTGTAAACAAGCTAATGTGTGTAGGGTCTGTCTTACATTATCAGTAAGATGCATTATGAAAGGTAAGATTATTATAGGGTTAATTATAGACCGAAAGCGTTGTAGAGCCATGTAAATGGAGATCTCTTTCTATGTACCTACTATCCACAGCTATGGTGGTAAAAGGCTCTGCACGTGCAGATTGCAGGTGAAGCAAATATGGAGGAGCGGATGTACTTCTGCTTCATAAATATGGTCCCAGGATACATTGTCTGACTGTTGTTCAGCTCGAAGAGTGTTAGTTAGCAAGAAGATAACAACTTTAAAAATATTTAATGCACTTTCAAGACTAAAAATAGAGATAATCATATTTCATCTTATCTTTGCCTCTGAAACCGAACAGCGGACAAAGAGTTAATCATCAAGTGTGACCTTGCACAGAGAATTCTCAACCCAGCGCAGCTGCCTTACTACGAATGCTTTGTAAGTAAATGTGGTGTGAACCATGTGCAATGACAGGCAAGTTTCATGCTAATACAATCCGTTAAGCTCTAATTGTTCGATCTATTCCTAGTATTGACAATGGAGGTTGCTTTTTCAAACCGAGGACTGTAAGTTTCCTTTTGTTTGTGCTTTTCGAAACTTTTCTCATTTTTCACCTGTGTTTGACTCAAAGATTCGTGTCTAGAAACTGAACTGTTGATGGGAAGGGGGCTAATCGCAAAAAAGAAAAAGCAAGCATAGCGAGCAAAATTAGTTAAATCAGGGTGCAAGCTCGTTTGCCTTAGTCGGTTACAAAGGAATTTACGCAAACAGTATTACATTGGATCTGTAAAATAAGTATTTTTTATATTTTACGATAACGAAGCGATAATGCCGTTATCATGTTGGTCAGACCATTCAACCTGAAGTAAACGCTTATGAGGCCAGGTCTGGGAATAGTGATACATCGCTGGACTTCATGGTGCCCGCGCTCACTCTGCAAGCTTCCGCACTCCTCCCTGTGGACAAAGTGTGCGACTCCTTGACCTTCGGCTTGGTGTGTGGGGCATGTGTGCACGTGATGGTACAAGCTTGGCTGAGTACCTCTTTAATGTTCCTAAATATTTATGTTCATGCACTCACACATATCTAAACTGTTACTAATTTGCCTTCTTTATCTCGATTATAATTTATTTCGCACTGTAATCAGTGGTTAGACGAAACACATAAAATAAATACAAATTTACAGAAAAAAATAAATTAGTGATATTGCATGTCTTTCATAATTTTGGATCGAGCCCAGTTAAAGTTTTCAGACAATAACTAATACTTTGTACACGGCAGCTTTGTCATAGTCGCTATCAATTATCTAGAGGAGTGTTAAACGGTGCTTATCGAGGCCTGGCACTCTCGTAAGTCTTGGGAGAGGAAGATTTCCGATGGGAGCGTACCTGTTTCTTATTACACGAATACGTACACTGTTTCTGGCTAGACGAAATATTACCTCAGGCTTTTGTAGTGACCTGTTCCGAGACTCAACGATTTTCCACAGTTCAGATGCTTTGTGTGGTGCCTACTACCAACCCACTTCTTTGGATTTGATATGAATCTTTGCGCTGATCCATAATTATGCTTTATGAAACGTTTTTCACTCTTTTTCGCAGATTTTCTTCAAGGGTAACTGGAAAATTTTGTTTGTCTTTGATGCACCTGGCAAAACTACTTACGTTAAAAATGACCCATGCTTCTCTAATCTTCTGACGAATGCTGTCATGCACAGAAAGGACTGTTCAACTTTCGTGACACAGCACAGGAATACCTATTGGGAAAAAAATGTATCGCAGTCTTTCGGTTCATGATATCCTTTCGTTCAAACCTGTGTCTGTTTGTTCTCCTCCTTGATATATATGTTCCTCTGGTGCCAGAGTGTTACCAAAGGCATTACTCTTATTGCAAATAACTATATTAAAAGAAAAGCAGAAATCGAAGATATAAATTCACACAGAAAGAGAGACAAACATGGAAATAAAGATCCGAAAAGGGTTTATGGGGAAATGAAAACAGTGGTAACTATTGAAAGTTGCCAAACTCATTAAACAAAGCACACTAGCCTATTAAAGACAAACCTGAATGGTTTGCGTTTTTCAGATATCGGTAGATATAGGCGATATAAAACTAACCTAAAAATTCAGCCTCCAAAACCCATCCGTTTATTGATTATCCGCTACGATTCACACCTTCAATCAACGAGCCCTGATAACAGTGTACTACGTTAGGCTGGTACACCATTCACGGCATTGCCTGCAGTCAACACCAGTCAGAGAGAGAGAATGACCGACAGTTCGGATTATTCAGACGCGGACAGTCTGTATTTCTCGTGGTTCTGAAAAATTGCTACTTTAGCACAAGAAATGCAGACTTTCAAAGTCCGAATAACCTCACTTTCCCTGTAATTGGTATTGACGACCGGCAATGTTGTGAATGGTGTACCAACGTGACGTAGTACACTGTTAGCGGTGCTCGTTGATCACAGGTGCGAATCGCGTACTTTGCTAGCGGATAATTAATCAATGGATTGGCTTTGAAAGCTGAAATTTACAGCTTAGATTTATATCGCCTATATCTACCGATATCTCAAAAAATGCAAACCATTCAGTTGTTTTTGAATAATTTGAAGTTAATTAGTAAACATAATTATAATTTCATAGTCCCTGTTATTATTTTTAAAACCAAAATATATTTTTTCTTCTCTGTTTTATTTCATTCTTCTGTCCACGACGTCTGACACAATATATCAGCCTCTACTTGTGAATGCCACCATGTGCTGGCGGTTGGCCTGGGAGGAGCTGAAGACAAATGCTGCCAATTTACGGGGCCTCTGCCAAGAGTTGGTCAGCAAGGTCAGTATGTGACAAGCGTTACTGTTACTCCAATGAGTGAGGAGGTTTAAAGAAAAGTAAAATGAAAAGAAAAATGAAAAGAACATTTGCAAGAGGCTTAATACTCTGTCATTTCCAAAGATGGTGTTGAAGATTTGGAGAAACACCCTGATTGTCATGTGGTTGAGAATTTTCAAGAGACCAGTGTTTCCTGTCTTTTACTTAGCATTAAAATAAGAGATCATTAAATGAATCATTTTTTTTTTTAATTTGAGGAAAAGCGTCTTTCATTTGAACATCACTTAAACTGCAGGATTTGTGACATGGGCTTCCATCGCACATTTATCAGTCCGGTACATTTTAAAGGGAAAGAACACAGTGTAAATGTTCTCTGTCACAAAGTGTAGTAGCTGCCCTTTACCTGTGTCCCACTCTCTAGTCAATCGGCTGTTTCCCAAACCTGCATCTGAAACATACTCAAAGATTTTATAGTAAATTTTTTCCCTCTTTAAAAGAAGCGTTTCAAATTAAATTTCGGTAACCACCCAAAATCCATGTAAGGATTATGAAACAGTTTGTAATTCAAAATTTGTATCAAACGTTAATTTGTAAATATTTTTAACGTTTCAAATTAAAAGTAATATAGGTAAAGACCAAAATGGTTTCAAATTTAATTGCGTTAAATGTAGATAAAATAATGTTGATTTTAGTTTATTGGTAAAACTTCCTTGTCAAATGATCATGCTATATGTTACTTTATGAAAGAATAATGCAATACTTTGATAACTTAATTCTTGAGCAGGAACAACTGGTATGATAATAGCCTTGTATCATATTCAGTCTCTAAGTCTGTGTGTGTGTGGACATAGAAAGAGTTTGACAGCTACATTGTATCTCAATTGTGTGTGTAAACCAAATCTTTATGAACAAAGAAAAGTTAAAAGGTCAAGACTTCAGTGACTAACAGTTATAAACCTTAAGCGTTTGTCAGATGGGATTACCTCTAGATGACTTCGAAGGCTAAGTGTTCTTTATATGCTGACGTCTTCTCATGAAATATGAGCATACTCTTGTTAATAAGCGACGCATAAACAAAGATCAAACAAGCTTTTTATGAAAGGTCAAAAGTCATGATCTTTAATAAAGACATAGTAAACGAGTACCAGTTAGTGAGAGGGTCTTACATGCGAGAGCGTTTCGTTGACTGGGTCTTAATCTTCATATTTTTTCTCAGAAAAAATGTTGAAAGGAGGCTTTCGCAGTTCTGGTCCTCTTCAAGCAGTAGTATTTGTTCCCCATCGCACGCAAGAAAGTAATCTTGAATCTGTGGTGCTGTGCCTAGAAACAAGCGGTCTTGCTGCAACTAAAGCATCAGTCTGGCGTTGTAGAGTCCTCGTTGCCGCTCTTTCCTCGGGGCTTGTTCATACTGCTTCCTGCCCTCAACAACACCTTGCTACTAAAGGCCATCGCAAATAAGGAACTGTTGCTGCCTTCCACAGTCTCTGACACTTTCCTTGACGCAGCAACTCACGACACTAGCGTTCTGAGGGTGCAGTCATCGCTAACGCAGGTAGGCCATCTATTCTGCACTCTACTTGCAAACCGGAAGTGTGCAAGGTCGCCGGATGGACGTGCCTTCTCTTACAATTTCCAGCGATGGCGGGGACCAGATACATGTTATTTTCAAGTTTCAATTATGTTATGCACTTATTTTTCATGGTTTTATGCACTTATTGTGTGTGTGTGTGTGTTTAGACAAGAACCATGAGTACGACTAAGTTTTTTATTGAATGGACTACAGGTACATTTATAAAGATTATTTGTTTCTTTCTCTGTACACACCGCCTTATTTCCTTAGAGACCGACATCAGAAATCGTTGTTTGTCTGCATAGATTTAGAAACCTACAGTATTTTTTGTCGCAATAACATGAAGAAAAAAACTGTTCCTCCTGCAAGACATGCTTAACCTTGCAGGTTCCATTGGTGGAAGAGTTTAATCCCCTCAACTACAGTTCCGGTCTGGCAGCTGTGTTGCTGCATCAAGCTGCATCAAAGCAGTTCGTCAGAAACAGGTCCTCGGAGAAATGCAAGACCGCCGCCAAGGTACTTGTGTATATACTTCATTGATGTTGACTTGCTTACTTCAGAGAAATGTACAGCTGGACTCTTAAACTTTCAACTCTGAAACAACATCGGAATCGTCAAAACTAGCTCACAGTTGTGCTCAAATGAATAGGCATACATTTACACGTAAATATGCACACACATCAGCTGTGTAGTGAATTATTTCCATTGATTGTAGCTTGCGCAAGATTGAACGTAGATGATTGCGGGAGTGCCCCATAATGAGGAAAGGCAGAATGTTTCAGACTTGAGCAGTTTAACTTGTTGGGTGAATTAGATGAGATGAATGAAGCAAGGACACATGTAAGTATCATATCCGCTTCCTTGGTCAGTTCATTGTGTGATTGACTGCACTGGAAACTGGAAGAAGAGGGGAGAAAATGTTCTCATCTACACATACTTATTGATATTCAACCATTTGTAACCAATGCAGCATTTGTTTTATTAATTTAAATCTTACCATTAAGAGCACCATAAAAGACAAAGGAGGTATTGTTCCCATCAACCCTACACCACCTGAACCTTCTTAAAACCAAACCACCTTTATTAATTTAGTTTAACTAGATTAATTTGGGATCTTTTGTTCACAAACAGAAGCTCTCTGTGGCCAATTAACACATACATTTTTTTACGCTTTTCTTCTCCTTCGGCCCTGCCGTGGTCAGACTAAAAGATCTCATGCAGGGCTACACACTCCTCTATCGGCGCTCAGCATCCGGCAGTCTCCAACAGCCGGAGCCTGTCTTTTCACCAACGGCCCGAGGACCGGCGACAACAGATGTCCAGAAGGTATCAGACCATCACACACGCCCATCAGTCGTGTCCAAAGGCATCACAGCAAAGGCGAGCACCAGACGAATTCTTGCTTGAACTGGAATAGGGAAGACTCACTCGTGCGACCACGTCATTCTGGTCAGAAGTTTTAGTCGCGATGATGATGATGATGATTATAATGATGATGATGACAATAATAATAGCAATATGTATCATCTGTCTGTGTCTTTCTCTGGGCTGCACTGGTTTGGCACAGGTCCAGAACAGAGAACAAGAGGGAAGCAGAAGATATGTCATGCGGTCACTTTATTGTACCAACATCAGAATTCGCTTTCGTGCAAGTTAGCGCTTGAGCACAAAGACGGTTAGAGCTTGCATTCCGAATTCCTGCCACGTGATCAAAAACATCAAGACTGCCTGTTGACTGCATACTGACGTGAGATATTAATCGCATCATCAGTATATTGATGTGGATTGTAACTTTTTTCCAGGAAGTCTTCCGAACAGTACTTTCAATAGAAATGTTATGATTGCATTTTCGAGTTATGCAAGACTGATCTTGTTTTATTTTTTTTTTCTACTCATTAAAAAGTAATATTTATATTTTAAATGAAATAATAATACGTGAGTCATTTGATTACCTAATGGTCTTTTTTTTTATTTTTTGTTGCTCAATAGCTTTCCCGTCCTTTTGTTTTACGGTAACGAAAGAACAGACAGGTCTCGTGAAGCCTAACCATAGAAAGATATGAATTTTAGCACAGTGGTGCTGACAGTGCAATAAACCATAGCGCTGTCATCAGTTTGTCGTTTAAGCGTGTTGGTATCTTGGGCTTTGTTCACTTGTGTTCGTCGGTTTGTTTTGGACTTTTCATGAAAGGATACGCAAACAAATTTAAAATATATCATCTGGCATATGTCAATGACCCGTTTGCTCAACACCCAAAATACTCTTGTTACGTAGCGAGGTGTAGGCTTTGTGTGGGTTTTTTGTTTTTTTTTTTCAAATATTCAATATTTCCGACTTGTAACGAATTTTTTTTACAGCTTCTTTAAATTATGGGGGTATTTTTGCTTCACAAAATTATTGGTAGCGTTTGTGCCACGTTTTCTTCTTTTTAAAGTATAATTTATCTCTTTACTATTTTTTTCATTAAAGTATAAAGTATCTGTTTACTACTATTTTCGTTAAATCGTTTTTAAGGTCTTAAAATCAACTTCTGCATGATTTTTCAATCCAAAATAAATTTCTTCCACAGCACAGTATTCAATTTAATTATTTAATTTTGAATATACATTTGAAGGTATCTCTCACCTGTTTATGTACCTGCAGAGAGAAAGAAAGATTGCGTGAAGCATCTTTTTTGCCATTCCTTCATTCACCCATTTATCATCTCTTTCTCTACCTCCCTATCTGTATCGTTCTGTCTGTCTGCCCCACCGCACTTCTTTTCCTGTCTCTCTCTCGGACACGTGTAAAAAGCCAGTATTTACCCTCCCTGACGGCACAGTGCAGGGATGCGCTGGACGGCCCTGAAGGATAGTCTACAGGAGCGGGATGGGAGTGAACGACAGGCAGATGAAACGGTTGTCAGCGCCATTATAAACACAAGCTGCGCACGGCAAGTCGGGGGCTGGGCTGCAGCGCCGAGACGGTTACAGCAGTGCGTGATGATGAAGTAGCACCCAATTACCCGCCTATCGCTTCTGTCCGCCGAACGTCACCTTCTCTCATCTGATCATCTGTCATCACTGGGTACTGAAGCAAATAGTCTCACCTCTCCCAGCTGTTCGTGCGAGAGCTCTGTTTAAATCTGTTGGTCGACAAGTACTCAGCTGGTCAACAAGTTCTCACTTGCTGATTTGATTGTGAAAGACATTTTGTTACTGTATTAATGACTCGAGGTCGGAACTTTGTCTCCCTTCATTCTCAGTCCTGGAAGTCTTGCTCGACACACTCTGACTTGCAGACGCAGGTTGTGTGAAGATATATATAATTGTATGTGGGAGATATCCGTCTTGTTTATTCTCTCTCTGGGAAGTAAGCTTACGGTAAATGATCCAGCAGTTCCTTGTGAGAAGAAGCTTGTGTATGTGACAACCACGATGAAGAGTCCCTGGTTCCAGCATCCTATCGTCATCGTTAGCAATGTAGGAAGGAAGATGTACAAGACAAAGATGTGTGACTGACAGCTCTCATTTCTGCTTTGAAGAAACAGTCGAGTTAATGTGAACACACACCTCTCCTGAGAAAGAATATTACAACAATCGTATATGTAAACCCTTAGATGTGTTTACACAAGAGACGTTTCTCTCAATCTCGAGTTATGAATTTGTTTTAATATTTTTCTTTTGTCTTTTAAATTGTTATTATGTCAACAAATATACTAACATTTTAAATTATCTTATAGTTGAGAGGGAAGCATTGAACTTAGGGTCAAATATTTTTAATATTTTTATTTACTTATTTATATATTTTTGATGATGTGACTAAACCCGATGCGCTGACACAAGGGACCAGCCAGGGTAGAGAGCAGGTCTGAAGCAGATGTAGAGAATATTAAAAAGGAGATTTGTCAGACACTGCTGCCAGGCCTCATCGTCAGCCAAGCGAGTCACTCTCAACAGATGAAAGCAACTGTAGATCGATTGGAGTTAATATTCCATATTTCTACCTTACCTTAATTACCAGCGTCGGGTGGAACTAATCTCCAGCATGTACCAACCTACAAGGACCCACACACACACTCATCCACGCACGTACGCGCGCACACACACACACACACTGTCGAGCTTTTGCCTGGGAATAACCAGCCACGCGTGTGTTGAAATAATAATGTACATATATTCACTCGTATACAGATGCAATTGGAATAAACAAATACGGTCTGGTACCTTCGAACCCCCTTCAGCTGTGTGATGACAGGTGTCTAGCAGTCGCGAATTCCCTACCGACACGAGTATGTCGGAGGTGTGTAGAGGCATTTTCAACATGAAACAAACTCATCTATTTGCTAGTCTTACTATTCAATATCTATTATACATATTTTTTTAAATTGTCGTTCAAAGTAATTCTGTAAAATGGTTGTAGTCAAATTCGTCTCTTTTAGAAAATTAATGTTCTCTGAAGCTCTATTTGCATCGAAGCTCTCTCTCTCACACCATTTTCCTTTCGTGTGATCCCTTAGTTCCACACGGCTCCAACCCTCCTGACGCTCGCCGTCTGTATGTTGTCTTCCTCTGAAAACATGATAAATTTTGCGGCTGCTGAACGGCTTAAACCAAAAGACACATAGCAATGAGTCACGAACGAAACATTTCTACTGCGCAAAACTCGCCAGCCAAGCGGAATGAACAAATGTTGATAAATTGGAGGTGCTGGGACGTGCGCCAGGCTAATCAGAGCGACACTACAAAAGTGACATAAATTAAAGTCAAGAACGCTTTGGGTCGATTTTATCAGATCACCAGCCTCTGGGTGTACCCAGAATAAAGTATTGGAAAGCTAGAGGCCGACTTTTCCTCTGGTGCCCTGCTCCATGGCCCTTGTGCCCCCTTGACCGGTGGCCAGATTTTCTGATACACAGCTGACGTCAGTTGCGACTTATCGGAAGTCGTCTGACACGGAGATGGGGGGAAGTGCCTGGAGCTCCGTCTGTCACTTTAGTTCAATTCTCAAATGTATGCTCTATCAACTGTATCATTCAATCCATTCCAGAGACGGAGGTGACAAATTTGTTTTGGCATGCTGACTGTAGGCTGACATCAACAAAATAAAATTAAGGATGTTCTAGAAATTTGAAGTAATTTTTTTAAGACATCTACTTCTTTCTTCTTTACGAAGAATCACAGATCAGATTCTGGTTGTTTGTACTTTTTTAGGCAGAGATTCCGGCTATTAAAATATCAACCGTCTTATTCTGGAATGAATTTAAGGACGAGAGCTTCAACTGAAACATAAATTTACTGAAGCTTTTAGCATACTTCTGCCTAATCGATAGACATCTAATCAAAAGCGAATTTACTTCCTGAATAGCCTGCAAGCACTACATGGTTGGCATGGTGATACAGCAACTAAGGGGTTTGATGTAATACATCCATCTGGACGTTAGTAGTTCGTTTGAGTTCTCGGTGCTGATTAGCTTAGAGCTAAATTGGTGAATCAGATATGTCTTCTTTACTTTTGAGAAACATCAGTGGCGCTTCTCACGCAGGCAGGACGTCCTGTTTAAAGGCTAAGTGAGTAGCGTCCCGCAACAAGTGCACCTGCAAGATGAAGACATTAAGAACTTTATCCCATTGTTGTTGGATGCGGGTTAGGGTAATTTGGAGACAAGTATGGTAAGTAGGGAAGGCATATATAAATGTAAATGAGATTAAACTGACAGCGTGGAAAATTCGCGATAGAGGATTTTGATTTTGTTCGAAGTAAAAGCAAACAGGCCACATGGGACGACAACGATGGTTGGGGACAATGGTCACGAGGGTGGTGTATGTGGTGGTGGTGGTGGTGGTGGTGTTGTCAGGTAGAAATATGAGCACAGCGTTGTTTCCGTGTTTAGATGCACTGGAATGACCTTGCCTAAGACGGGTTAAGTCACAGGCTCGTTGTGTAATTAGTGCCCACAGCCATCGATTGCTCTTTACGGTGATGACGGGCAGGCCAGGTGTCACACTCCTGCAGATGCACAAGAGGGGTGCGGCCGACGTCGCAGAAAATATTAGCAGCTTATAAAATAATCAGGTGCCGACAAGCCTGCTAGGTGGACATGATTGCACTGGGTGTCCCATGTTGTCTACCGCACCTAGCAACTGTCAGCCTGCAGTCACGTTGAGCTGCACCACGTGTTGGCACCGTAGACAGAGCCAGTTCCTCATCAAAGGCAGCGTCTGCAAGCAGCAGACAAGATGGAAGAGAGCTAGCGGAACCCTTACATATTTTTGTCTGAAAGAAAAATTTATTTAAAACAATGGTCTCAATTTTTGTAAGTGGGTCTAACTTAACAATGCAAAAGTATAATGAAATACTTCTTATAGTAATCGTAACAGTAAACTCTTTTGCATTTTTGTATTTGAATGAACCACCAAATATAAATATGAATGCAAATTCCTACGTTAGATAAAACCTACTAAAAAAAATCTAAATAAACTTTTAAGCATTCTCAAAATACACCAAAACATCTAAAAAGAAATTTTAACCCCATCAAAACACGCTGAGTATATTATCAGCTATTTAAAAACACAATAAAATATTAAATCAAAATAATATGAGTTTTATCCCAAAAACATTAAAACAAATCATTCTCGGTGATATTAGAAACACAAAACATTTATCTCATAAAAACCAACATATATTTTTGGTATTCCTGCACAATTTTTGGGCTACTATATCTTTTAAACTACTAGCCATAAGATATGCCCACCGTCTAAGTAGCGCTAATTATTTTAATTCTGATTATTAGTATTTTAACTCGGCATTTTTGTAACAAGGTGTTCTTTTGTAATTGATATATTTTTTGATACTTAGAAATAACTGTTTTATTTTTCTCTAACATTAATCTAAGATTAGCTAGCCTCTAAGTGTAATACACCGCCAGTCCGAATCATTGACAGCGACAGCTTAAAAGCTGCTGGTCTAATGGCATCACAGTAGTGACAGGTTCTTGACTCTGTACTTGTATGTGGAGCCTGACCCCAGGGCTGCCACTGACTGACGGAGAAGACGTGACCCCGCATCAACAGGAAGCCCGCCAACATGGTGCTGGCTTCATGGGACTGTTGAGGCCAGCATGTTTGGCTGCCAGAAGATAATAGTTGTCTGTCAGAAATGAATTCCCAGACAACAACATTCTTTGCTTAGCAACCTCGCGGCGTGAGCACGCTTACTGCTGAGCGACCAGCAGGGGCCATCGGCGCGAGAAGCAAGGATGTGTTACCTTCACAGCACCAGAAACATCACTTCTTCATCACCGACTTTTAGCATCACCAGGCCCTAGTGAGTAGGGTTCAATCTCCTTGGGATTATGTACACATGCGTGCATGCTGAGATGGGTAGGAGGTCAAAGTGTGTACAAGAGTTTGGCTGCAACACGTGAAGAGAGTGGTGGCCTTCCGCCGAACAGACTTGAGGCATCCCGCTCTCAGCATATTTGTTTTCTATTTGGAGTTGTGGTGCATTTACTTTTCTTGTAACCACCTGTACTTTTAATGACATCCTTGGCATTGTGCTGGAGTGTTTATTAACCTCTGCGGTAGACTGTATATCAGTGCCAAACAGTCACGTGTTTCAACATTTCTACTTTGTGATCATCTGGATATTCTCCTATTGATCTGTTACTAATCATACGTCTGCTCTGCTCTTGTCACATGACTTTCTCTAGATCTTTCTCTGATATCTATAAATGTCATCCGACAGAAGAACCACCTGGTATTCCCATCAACTTCATAGAGAGCCACAGGAATTTTGTTTGTCTTGTGTTTTTGTTTGTAATGCGCGGAGAACCTGGCTTTGGCTGGGATATGGCACTACAAAAGCTTTCTCTGCTATTATTATTAGTAATAAATACGCATTATTCTTACGTGTATTTATAAATATAGATATGTGCACATGAGTTTTACATATTTATAAATATGGCTTTGTGTATTCAAATGTGTGTGCGAGCGGTTGTCTCACTGTGTGTATGTGTGTGTTGTGGGGGAGGTGTAAGGCAGGCACGTGAACATAGCATGAAGAAAGATGTTCTTGAAAAACATGCAAGTCAACAAAAGATCGATGAGATTACAACACACGATTAGAGCAGGATTTCATCGATACGACACATTAAAAGAAAACTTGTTTGTTTTAAGATTAGCAAATGCATTCTGAAAAGACATCTTTCAGTAAGGAGCCCTTGGCAAACACTCATCTGCTGACGATTAAATACTGGACTATTGATGTTGCACGTCATCTCATGGAGATAAGTCATGTGAGGACAGATAAATCACAGGCCTGAATAATACAAGTGGTTTTGTCATCCAGTCATTTATTTAAGAATAACTTGTCTTCGAGCTTGTTATGATTTTTTAAAGTTGTATTTTAAGAGACTGTGGCATTAAATACCTACAAACAATTTTGAATAAATATTTATTTCTCTGTTTGCCCCTTTCTATTTCTTTCTTTCTTCTTTCTTTCGTCCGTTCGTTCGTTCTTTCTTTCTTTATCTATCTATATATCCCTTTGGTCGTTATATCCTCTGTCATTCATTCTCTCTGGCCTTATTTGTGTCCATCGCCAGTTACACGACTCAGAACCTAGGATAATTATGTAATTATTCTTTCACCGATATCATCTTGCTTAAGGAGAGACTACCCATCTGAGACTGATAGATTTATAGATAAAGCGCAAAGGAACCCAAAGAACCACCAGACACGATTGTCAAATAAAACAATGACAGAAAATAAGTGCACCCTTCGAATAAACACATGCACGCACGCACATACCACGTGAGAGTGTGCAGGCGTGCAAGAGAAAGGTACGGGACCAGAGAGATATAGGAAGAGGCAGCGAGTAGCAAACACACACCATCCACGCAAAAGTGTGATTTGAAAATGTCAGAAAGAGAAACAGCAATCATACACTTGACTCAATGCTTAATAAAAATTTGAAAAATAAGGAAATTCAAAAAAAAAGTGTTTTTAAACGACTAATAATTAGAGAAACACTTAAAATAAAATGAGAGAGCACAAGAAATCTTTCTATCCGCAAGTTTATTATGAAGAACGTCTCACGTGAAACATGAATACACAAGACCTACTAGAGCCACCCTAGCCTGTCTAACACGCATTGTTCTCTTCAGAAACAAATCCCATTCCTCGTTTGTCATACTCGATTGACTGGCGGAGAGAAGAATGCGAAGGGAACCTAACCGCCTCTTACTCAGCTCGTAATGTGTTCTACGCACATGACATACCTACTGTTGATGTCGCTACCATCGTGTCCCCCACCTCAGCTTATGTTCCACCAATGTCTTGAAGACCACAAATAATTTACTCGTGAGGAGAGGCGGGAACCCTACCCTTATAATCACAGAAACTTTAGAGGGGCTGGGATGGTGTGTCCTAATAGCTAATAGAAACGCGTACATCATTTGCACGAAAAGACAAACTGTCCTCGTGGTAATAGTAGTCCTCGTGGTAGTGGTAGTGGTGAGGTAGGGGCGGACGTCTAGAGGTGTAAGCGTGCCTTCAAAGACAATAAACGACAAAAAAGTAAACAAGTAATGTACTTGGTCGACATACTGACAAACAAACTCTGAACACACTGCTTTGGAGGAAAATGCTAACTGTATAGTTTCAGAATTTATTTGAGTGTGTCATTATTTCTGTCATCCCTCTTTCCAACGTAAGGACCCCATCTCAGCTCTTGGTCAGATAAAGACAGCAGCATTCTTTGTGGTTATCATTTTATGGTCCTGCTTCATAGGCAGAGGTTCTCCCTCATCGTTCTATGCGCCCCTCATTTTTCGGCATTGATGTAGAGGTCGGATTGCAATACCCACCAGAGCTGGTCCTCACGACCACTGCTTTATGTCGTTAGCATGCCTGTGCTCGTGGTTTAGGTAGGACCCTTAGACAATGTCCCAATCCAAGTGACTTTACTGTCTCCACATCTTCACATTCATTGTGATTCTACCGCTTTGGTCGCCTAAGCTTTTCTCAAAACAAAAAAGGAGTCCAGTTTGTTGTTGTGTGACATCCAATAATAATAATAATAATAATAATAATAATAATAATAATAATAATAATAATAATAATAATAATAATAATAATATACATCACTGCTACCAAACTTCTTTTTTAAAAAAAATCACTGCTACCAACGATTCCAGCGCACACAAAAAAGAAGGCGATTTATTTAGAGCCATTTGGAAATTAATTTCTTATTTCAGAGGAGTTTGATGTATTCTTTCACACTTTGACCCCGGAAAGACGCAACGATGATCGTGATGATGATGATGATGACTTATGTGCTCTTGTTCAAAATGGGATTGAAAGAAGTTTCAGTAAACTGCTATTTCGTCGAAAGCATGGTTGATGTGTTAACTGTCTGCCCGGTGATGTCTCCTCATTTCCATTTAATGTGTGCTTATGAATGTGTTCCAGCGAGGGTGTAGAACTGTAGACGGTCTGGTGGCGCAATGGTGAGCGCTTCTCACCGATACTGTGAAGGTTGACTGTCCTGGGTTCAGCTCTTGTCTCGGACACACTTTTCTTTTTCTGCATTTGGCATCTGTTTACAGGTAAGTAGGGTTAGCCTTGCCATGATATACTATCAGTTGATGGCTGGCGTAAAGTTCAATACCCCCACCTCCAACTCAAGAGTGAGTGTGAGTGTTAGTGTAGAAAATTCCTATTGTACACAAGCCAAATAAAACTGACACATCCGCAACAGTTAACACAATGCCATGCTAATAGTCCGGCTTTTATTGGTAGAATTTCTATATACATTCATGTCAAATATACATATATCAAATGGTACTACGTTTTGAACAGTAACACTAGTTTGCATCGACTATCACAAGCTATCTGGTTGTTTCATGCCAGGAATGTTGTAATTAGTATAGTGTACTTTTCTCCTCACGAATATCTTGCAGTAGGTAAAGCCGCTATTAGTAGGAATATTTGGGGTTTTTAGTTTAGATTACTGTGTTTGGTTTCGCTGTTACGAAAAATATTGCAGGGATGCGATTTAGTACATGTAACAAACTTCCATAAGTAGGACTACAACTGCCAATGGGACAGTAGAACACAATAGTGTACAGCTGATCGCACACTTAGCTGATAGGCAGACCACAAACAGTTGTGTGTGTGTTTGTGTGTGTTTTGTGTGTGTGTGTGTGTGTGTGTGTGTGTGTGTGTGTGTGTGTGTGTGTGTGTGTGTGTTGTGTGTGTGTGTGTGTGGTGCAAGTCCGTCAAACCTTCAGAGTGGACAGAGTCCACCCATACCTAGCTTTAATTCTTGGCGATCCATTGCTACCTGCATCCAGCAACTGCGAGACCTCACCGGTTGTTACAAACCATTTGTTAAAGCAAGAACATGGCCAATTCTCACATTTTAAAATGTTAGTATTTAGGGTTAAATACAAATCATCTATTAAATTTGTTTTAGGATTTATTGATAGCACTAGTAGAAAAATAACATCTACATCTACTGTTGTTAATATACTCTTTGTACCTGTTCGCCCAATATGTTGAGCATCTAAAGACATTTAGTATAAAGCCTCAAAGCTACTTTTTGAATGAAAGAGCATGGTGTTTGATCGGTCTATCACACTGTCTAAATGTATGATGCCGAGAACTGAATGAGACGGCAGAAATAGTCCGGGTAGGATTGTAACTGATCTCACTTGCTACCCATGAATCATTTTTAAATGGGGGAAATATATCATCCCAGCAGTTAATCGATGTCCCTACAGGCAGACCGACTGCTGTAACAGCTCAACCATCTTTCTACTTTTATTTTTGACCCTTTTAGCGCAAAAAAAATATAAGAAAATTAGTGGGACGATATAATGAATATTTAACTTTACCAAATGTTTATATAGTTGAGTACGGGGGTTGAATAGCAAAAAGGAGTAATTTTGATAATGACATGTTTTCTTTTTAAAGGGGTGTAGCAATCGTTTTAAATGTAGAAAGACTGGTTTCCAGTAAGAGATTAAGTCATATCTTTAAAAAAAATACGAGAAAAAAATATTCTATCAAGTACATGCAAAATGCCTAAACTGACTACTAAATCTTCTTGAATAATAGGGATTTTATATTCAGATATTTTGCCTGCTATCTTTTATGGATAAAGATAAGAAAACCTTACCCTGCTTCTTGGGGTCAAGGTGGGATCATCAAGTACAGTTTGTAAAGCGATAATGGTCTGAATTGTGACCAGAAAGTAGCTTTTTCACAAGACACTTGAAAGCTTTTACTGTGTAATTAAACTATTCACCATTTACAGCAATGTCTTTAGTCTCAAGAAAGACAAAAGCTTCAAACATTTTTATATTATTTCTGCACTTTCAAGAGTATTATACGGAACTCAATAAATGAAACTGGCGTGAGCAAATGAAAAGAAAAAGCATCCAAAGGTAATATCAATTATTTGGTAAATTAACTCTCACGGAACCCTCTGCTTTACCCTTCGCCCAAGTACGAGAATTATAATGTAGGTAGACTAAATAAAGAATGGAAAAAAACAAAGCAACTGTTTGCATCTTTATTACACTTTCGATTCACTTTCGCATCTTTCATGCTGATTGCTGGGCTGGGCGGCGACTTTTAGTCCTTGGCTGATGTTTACTTTCCTTCTGTACAATCACAGAGTCGTAAACAAGTACAAGTGATGGGGTAAGTTTGTATAACCTAAACATTTTGTGACATGTTCTTTCATTATGGCGGTGGAAGAGAAGTAGAGTTGCGGTCTCCGTGTTCTTGATGTCGGTGAAGGACGACCACAAATGTCAAACATCCGGGGACCAGGCATTCGTGATCGTGATGCTGCGTGTGTGTTCTGAACTCTGAAAAAAGAGAAGAGAGGATGTTAGTCTTAAAACATTTGTGTAGCCTTTTAACTTTCGGAATATCCAGAACCTCACTGTCCTAAGCAGAACCAGAGCCGACCTGAAGGAATGTTAACCTTTGACTTCCATATGTCTACCTGCGTTTGAGGTCTACGGTTACTTTGCTCTTGTCTCCTTCAGTAGAGGATAGTCAGGGCACTGTAACATGGGGACTAGGGTGGGTATAAAAAAATATGTCCATTTGCTTTTATTCTTTATTAAGTACTTTTTACTTAATAACATTTGGTATATTTGTTACAGGGTGATCTTTTGTTTGTGTGTATGCGAGTGGTTGAGTTAGTGTGATGTAAGTCTGGAAAACATCCATTCCGCAACAGGTCCGTTACAGAGTCCGTATGAAGTGTTCTGCTCATAAATAACGTATTGAAAAAATGTAAATATTGGAACATTTAAAACACCTGACATCATGCATTTGCTTTATAGAACACAAACACATGCGCACAGACGCTCACACGTCCATCAACATTCCAGTTCATTTATACACCTAGCAATTTCTATGAAAACGATGGACACCAGGGCATCGTCATGAATAATTAAATTTATTATGCAGCTAACCGAATAATTGTATTTTCGCGAAACATTACCTCGCTGAAGATTAGCAGAGTGGAATAACAGACTGGACCGAGCCTGTCTGATAGGAAATATAATATTTTTTTGCCGTTAAAGAGCGTTTGGCTGTTGTTTTGAAATAGGGAGACTCGGTTTGTCATTCATCAGCACGAACCTGACAGCTTTACGACTGAACATTTCTCAAACTGCCAATACGGAGCCCATCATGCGCCTTGTATGTCTGCCAAAGGAGAGAAGTCATGGATTGATTCTGACAAAAAGGCGAGGAGGAGTGATAGAGGGAAGCACTGGGCAGGACATTGTTGCAGTCACAATAATGTGAACGCTTGAGATATCATGTGGCCGCTCGGTCATAACCTTCAAGAGCCTCATCTAAACTGTCAGAAAAGCACACCGCCAGGACTTCCGTCTTCGCTGTCCCAGCCACTCCAAGTTAGCGGTCTTCAGGGGAGGCCACTGAATCTAGCATGGGCGATAAATCATTGCATTTGTGGGCGGTAAACAAGCGGTCAAGAATCACACCACTGGAGATTTGAATCCTTCTAAAGTGGACAGTTCTTATCTCTGCCATCAAGCCTGTCCCCTCTCCCCAACCACGTCTCTCTCAATTAGTCGTTCTTCTACTCTCTCCAGTCTTCTCTCTTTCTTCTTATTCTCTCTGTCTCTCGATTTCTTTCTTTTCCTACTCTCAGTCTTTGTCGTCTTTTTTCTCCAAAGTCTTTCTTCTCAAAGTGTGGAAAGATAAAGTCCACAGCCATCTTGGGGTAAATACATAAAGTGTATATCAGAAACGTCAGACAATATCTAGGGAGGTCGAAGAATCTGGAAACGAAGACTGAACTTACTGACAGACACGCAGGCAGAGAAATTGTTAGATGGCAGCAAACATCTACTAATACAATATTCGTTATTGCGTTCTATTTGTCTGCATCATAAAAAGCAACACTCGTTTTCATCTATTGTCGGCAGCAAGACGCCATAAGCCAAGTTTTTCTTTTCATCTTCCTCCCCCATGGACTTAATTTCTTTTTCCTGTAGGCTTCCACTCCAGGCCACAGACTATGACATATTCAATGCCTGTGAAATGTCAAGCCTTGACTACCGTCATACCGGCGTAAATCTTGCCTGACGACTTTTATTGACTCTTCTTCACACATCGCCGACCAACAATCGACCAGACTCTCATCGGGCCAAGAACACGAAGCGCAATAAAGATGAGTAAAAGACGGGAAAAAACCTTAGAAAGCAAACTAATCAGCCCAGAACCGGAACCATATAACATCAGAGCAACAATTGCTTTCTTTAACGTGTAAATGTAAAATGCAGTAGGAAGAAAATCTGCAGAAATAATTACCAGAAATATTGCCTCTAAGTTCTCTCAAAGAAAACAAACAAAAGGCAATCAAACGTCTTCTGGTTTATCAAAGGAGAGGCCGGCAACTAAGGCATTTCTTGTAATACGAACAGCTCTCGTCCAGGGATTGATCATACATGCCAAGGTATATAAATGATGAGCAATGAGGAGTTTTAAAGTCTGTTTTCGAAACTGATTTGAAGCGCCTTGTCAAACAAAGTAAGTTCGTGCACTGGGAAAGGTCCACAGCCGATCCCTTGGCTTAAATAGGAGAGAAAAGATTAGTCTGACAAATTTCTTTTCCGTCGTCTTTCCATCTTTTTACTGGGTCACAATGTTCAAGCATCTAGGCAGACCTCCATCTCGTGATCAAAGACGAGAGATACTGGAGATACAGCCTTTAAGAGAAAAAGCAAACTTCGTAGGAATACCTAATGGTGTGTGCTTCTGCCGTGTGTCAACTGCTGGGTCTAAAGGTCTGATCACACCTCGGGCAACGAGAAAGCAGACGTGTATACTGCTTAAATTGTACAGACGAGTAATTCCTACAGTCTCTCTAAATATTCATCGTCGTCGTCGTCGTCGTCTGCAGCGACGTCACAAAGGAAACTACAGAAAAAAGTACTGGACCTCTAAAATTAAAACAAGATTACAGCAGGGCAGGCAGGGACGTGCTACAAAAAAAAAAAAAAAAAAAAAAAAAAAAAAATAAAATGGAGTTAAAAGAACAATTTGACTGCCGCAGTCTTCTAGTGACTGGATGCTTGAATGAGTTTACATGCCATCAGAAAGCTTACCACACTTCCAAGATGGGTGTGGAGGCTATTTCGATTTATACTTTGAAAAGTTTCTTGTTAGCCGACGGGTTAAATAAGATTTTGATTATGAATAATCGGATGAACTGTCAAGAATTAAGTCGCTGTAGCTGTTTACTTAGTTTCAAAATCATGAAGTTTTACTTTAAGAGAACTGTGAGTTAAGTACACTTTTAAAATAGTCATTAGCCTAACTGCAGCTCACATTAGCAAAAATAGATACATCAGTTTTGTCTTAAAAAACTAAGTTTAATTATGAAAAATACATTTACATTTCTTCCTTAAGTCCAAGTATACGATGCTTTCCATACAGGATGAACTGTGGCAAGCAACTTACAAGTCAAATGGCTTTTGTCAATATTTGGCTTCCATACCCCGGTCCTTTCTGTCTACAACTCTGAGCTGGAGCTGCAATACATTTTGGAGTCGAAATTTGAAGTTGAGTTGGCTATGAGGGGTGGGTCTTGACATGGGATATAAGCTACTTTAGAAATCAGAAGATACGTTTTCAAACTGGACACGGATTTCAAACTGAACGAGCCTCACTTCTTGTGTAACGTTCGCTGTCTACGTCACGGACAAGTGGTGTTCCACCTTACCTGGACAGTCCGGTGAGCTTACATAGGGAGCTGGTGTCCAACAGTCATGATTCAATTTACTGATGAAATTCATCGAACCTGGGCCGATAGGTGAGATCATGCAAAGAGGCCCACTCGTGTCTAGTTCCATTTACACCGACGACAACATCCATCCACAGTGCATGTAAGAGACTCCTGCGCAGGAATCCGAAAAGCTTATCTCCAGACAACGATAATAGCCCTAAAGGACTAAGCTCCTTCAGATGAGCAGCGCTTGCTGAAAGGTCAAACGGAAATTTGTGTGCCGTGCGCACACGGGTACGAAACATCCAGCTTTCATCTGAGCCCGCTCTTGAGGCGACTCCTGCTCCATCATGTGGCTGGTGACGGGAAGATCACATGTGTAGAGAATTACGCAGCCGCTCGCCATGTCGCAGACACGATAAGGCAAAAGCCAAATGTTTGTTTACAGATTAAACCCTAATCGCGCACGAGAGCGCTACGTTGCCGCCCTTTCTTATCTCGCGGAGTCTCGCGAGGGACAGTTCGATGCCTGCTCCATCCCATGCCCACCTTACATCTTTCTCCGACTGATTCCGGGAGACTTGATTGATCACCGGAAAGGCCGTTTTCCATGGTGACAGTGTCTCTTACTAGGTATGGCGATGTGGGTAACATGAGTGTGCAGAGTTCAAGGGCTGGCAGACTCCAAGTTGCCATCAATCACTGCGCCGATGATTCCCAGAAACGCAGACGATGGAGATGTTTGAGTGGGTGGCTTTGCACAGGGGTGAGGTAGATAATCATGATCCTATAGGCTACTATATCTCACTTGAAAGTCTTGTGGAGACCACAATTCACATTTACTTTGACTTTGACTAGTAAACGGACTCAAGTCGAGCTGATTGTTTATTGGTTTATAGTAAGGGAGTTAGAAACTGATTGCCAGTAAGGTTTTAATCCCAGTAAAAGAGTTGCAAGAAAACTTACATGAGTAAGCGCAAAAAATCAAAGAGAGAGCTAGCAAGATATAGAATAATTTTATAATAAATAGAATATATAATATTATAAATCTAATATAATTTATAATGGGGAACAAAACTTCAATCTTGCTTTATAAACATCCCTGGGTAGTGGAATGGTAAGTAACATAACGGTCGTCTTTAAGGGAAGCGAGATTTCAAAGACTTTCCATTTCTCGGGGGCTAATTTCTTTGTGAGGACAAATCGCATCTCCTCTTTCTTTCACCGTTTTACCTAACCCTACCCTCTATTACGTTCGGGTACCAACCCAGTCCTGACAGCCGGAGCTGAACTTTTTAAAAACTATTTTCTGCACTTTCTCACGTCTGATTTCGGGTTTAGGAATGAACAACCCGAAAACAAAAGCAAAAGTTAGGAATTGAAGAAAAGCAAGAAGGGGAAATGGCAGTCAATTAAATGAACGAATGAACTAAAATAATGATCATGAAATAGAAACAACATGATCGAGTGAGCGAGGTGGTGTGTGTTGATTGAGAGACGAAAAGGTTCATAACGAGTTATGAAGGAAGGAATCAAGTGGCTATTGTGACAAAGACAACAACAAAGACAAGAAGAACGAAGATAGATCGTATCTCAGTCCGACACGCAAACCACTCTAACATTATAGGATGCCTGGCTTATGTCTCGCTGCACCTGCTGCAAGAAGTGTGAGCACCAAGCACCACACGGTGCACTCGGCTCACCTCATTAACCTCTGCAGTCACGTGTGAAGACGTAGTTTACGCTCGCGACGCGAGTGCCCCCTGTAGTCGGTGGCAAGACTTGGCAGTGCCGGGGACGACGACCGTAAACCGTTGGCCCTAAACATCCCTCTCCCGGATGCAGGCTATCTCTGGCCGCACTTGTCTCCCAGTTCCCTCCCCAGGCTCTCGCGCTGCTCGTGAAGTCTAATGACACGTGCGCAGCAAACGCACCGAGCAAAATGTTCATTTGACGTGCAGGTCGTTTTCTTTCGCTTCTCACATCCTCCAGTAGGATTGATGCCAGTTTTCTCCCCTTTCTACGCTCTCTTGCGTTCATCTTGGGTTGGCGCGATTAGCTCCCCCATGTAGTTTGTCTTCCCTTGACGCCGTGTTGTGGGCAGCTAAGCCAGGGCGGGGAGACCAGCGGAAAGTTTATGTGTTAGCTTAGCAACAGGCACCGTGCTGGTCTGCCAAATGTCAGTTAGGTTCTGTCGGAGGAGTTTAGTGAAACGGTAAAAGTTAAAACCGATTATCCAGTATTTTCAAGTTCAACTCGCCCAGACTGTTTCTGCAGATAGGGGAGCGTGAGGGAAATATTCATTGTACAAAAAAAGCCAAATACACAGCATTCACATTTCTGGTTGTGCTCTGTGTTTCATCTCTTTTCGTGATTTTATTATTTCGTTAGTTTCGTTAGTTTAAATATTTTTTTAATATTAAAGACTGGTGAAAAGGGCTATTTGATGATTGTAATAAAAAAGAATAATTTTTTAGGGTAGTAAACTATTTAAACAGTTCCGATCAACATTTAACTAAAGATGGCGCTAATGTGTTCGTCTATTTGAAAAGCGAACCCGACCATTTTACATACTAAACCTGGCGGTAATATTTATGTTGGAAATATGATAACAATCTGAAATTAACTTTTCTGTAAGTGTGAAAAATCCTGCTTAATGTACATTATTACAAACTGATAGGCAATGAATACTTTTCACGCATGGAGAAAGACTCCACGCAAGTAAGCACGCACACACACACAGAGGAAGACCACCGAACGACCAAAACACATCTTAATTAATATTTTAACATATAAATTTGCCCTGTTCATATATTGAACAAACGAAGATCAGTCTAAAAGAGAGAAATGTCAAACAAACAAAGGTTGGAGGTTCAAAAAAATGCCCTCGGACAATTTGAAGGTCTGTCCGCCCAGACGTCCAGACGTCCAACGTCCAGTGCTAACGAGCATCGGTGTCGCCCTTTGCGCGTGCACACCGTCAAGCTGTGCCGATTGTCGTATCAATAGGTTTCTCACGGTTCGCTGAACTTTCATCCGATTATGGGCTGTTGGCTGAGGGGATTCCTGCTGTGGGGCCATGAGACGACGAGGCATCAAACAAACTGGAAAAAGTGGGTGATGGGGGGGCTGGGAACAGAATGCCAAGGGGAGTTGCCTCTCCTACGTGGCTGTCTGATTTCGATCTGTGTTTTCCCTGCCCATCTCCTCTGTTTGATTGTTTATTTAGATGTTGAAATGCACCACAAAGCTCAAGCGAACCACTTTGGCAATGTTCTAGGAGCTGATAAATTAGTAACCGAAGAGGATGAGTTAAACGCATTGTCTGCAAATGATTGACGACAACCAAACGTCTGCTTTCCCAGCATGCAGCTGACTTCTGTGTTACCAGCATTTGAGCTCTAAAGTAGTAATAGCGAACATTGCAGCTACTCTCGAGCTCAGCTTTTCTACTAATGCTTTCGATCCTGAACTGTCGCTGAGAACGGTACACTTTATGAATTATTTATTTTGAGTTATTTTGAAATAAACATTTAAAACATGTGTTTCTACGACCTATTGCGGTGTAATGTGGTGAAATGTATTCTTAACATTTAACATCTGAACACACGGAGAACTTAAAAAAAAAGTTAACACCAGGAGCAGTAACAGTCACGTGACTATAAATAACAGTCTTGAAAATGAGAGTAATAGTCAGATAAATAGCAATAACAATCATAGGATTAGTAATAACACAATCAACAATAACAAAAGTCATTCTACACCTGACAAGCACAAGGACCGTCAACACAATGACACTAATCCAATATTGAGATTCTATTATCGCCTCAGTCGTTACCAGCATCCACTGATACAATTACAAGATAAGACGGGTACACACACGTGTCTACAGGTTCTCATGCCTCGGTATGTACGCGGGATGTCATTGGCATTAGAAACCGAATCTCGTTTCAACAAATTTCTTCCACTCATCACACACATGATTGGTCCCCCGACCGTAGTGCACGTGATCAAAGGGTGACAATAGGATTGTCTTTGCACCTTCTGGACCAGCCAAGCAAACCTCAACGACCGATGCAAAAAAAGCCACTTCTTGTCCTTAAATATATTCAGTAAGGTTTTGATGTATTGTAACAAATCATAGCTGCATCGACATAGCATGTCATTGTTCATTGGCTGTTTTTTCTCGTGGGACTTTTCCGAGGTTTGTGTAAAACAAAATGTTTACAGAACAGACAGTGGCTTTTGACCCGAAAACTCGTGAAAGTTATAATAAGAAAGGCTACTTTACACGATTTTCTAATGAAGAGCCGTGGAATACGAGAAGGGATTAGTGACATTGGCATTTAAAGAACGATTAACAATACAATATTATTTACATTAGTGACCTTTACTCCAAAGGTGTGATCGTAAGATCAAGTATAGATAACTGTAGAACCTAAGTGTGGAGAATGCGGAAAAAAGGAGGGATTGAGGGAGACAGAGAAGAATGGACAGAGCGAGAGAGCGGGGAGGGGCTGGGGGTGCAGGAGATTCATTCACATCCTGGTAACATTTGACAGCGACGAACAAAGGACGACAACATGATTCATCATCGCAATCGTTCCCGTCTAATGCAATGCTGCAGTTTCAATAACCGTCAGCAAGAGATGACAGGCGGCGAGAGATGAAGTAGGGGTCGTGACCCCTATTAGCACATTCTCACTCATTCTCACTCTATTTCCGATACGTGCCGCTCTAGGATGGCCTGTGTCACGTGACCGAATCTAACATTCCCCATCCGCCGTTACACCACCTCCAGGAAAAACCTGCGTACTTTCAATTTATTGCACTTTTCTTGCCAAAAACCATGAATACGAAAGTAAGAAATAAAGGAAATGAATGAAACAAAGCAGAGATATAAAAAAGATGTGAAAATGTAGAGTTTGTATGAGAACTGCTTGTGTTAAAAATATATTTACAAGTCACAGAGGTATACAACCTAAGCTGACTCAGTTCTGCCACAATACAGCTAAAAGATTATCATGGCATTTCCCAGAGTGCGAGATTCTACAGTTCTGAGCTGAGCTGCCCTCTCGACAGTCGGCACCAGGATGGAACCAGCAGACGCCCCCGCAGGCGAGTAATGTCACGATCCAGTCGACGGTGGGGCGGCCCCGTTCTTACGGTAAGTACGGGCTAAAACCTTTGATGTCTGCCGCCGGAGCTGACCAAAGTCACCGCGGTGACCCCAGTGCCTGCGGCAGTCGCGCTGTTGCTGAGTCGTTTGGACGAGTGACACTGGGTGGGGAGGTGGGTGGTGGAAGGTCGTGCCTGTCCTGACCGAGGGAGCTAAAAGTAGAGCTGTGCAAGTTTAGACACGATGGACAATGCTTGGGGGCCAGCAATGTAGCTTATTATTCTACCTGAGCCACCATTCTGAGTTTATCGTCGCCCGCAAACGATGTGGTTACACATTGAAAGTAAGCAGCGTGTGCTCACTAAAACACATCATCATCATCATCATCATCATACATCATCCTCACACCGCAGCTTGCTCACACTCACATCACTCACCCCCAGCCTCACACTCGAAACAGTCACACACGCCACATCTTCACACCCCACACATCTTCAAACATCTTTGCACACGACACTTCCTCACACTCATCACACATTTCACATCACACTGACTACATCTTCACATCACATCCAAGCCTCACTGACGACACTTGCTACAACTTCACATTTCCTGGAGCCTCAATCACCACAGACCTTTATTCTCGCCTCAGCTTGTTTGACGATTTCCCCTCGGTTGCAATTTGTCAACATCTTCTTTTCTAAAGAGTTATTGAATCAATCAATCAATCAATCAATCAATCAATCAATCAATCAATCAACATTTTCATCGTTTTATTCTTCTATAATTTGAACGCTTCTCGAAAGTTTGAGACTGCATTAAGCCAACTTCCCATATATTGTTTTTAAATCGTTGCAACCGCTTAATACTTTCACGTCTGTCTGTCTGTCTGTCTGTCTGTCTGTCTGTCTGTCTGTCTGTCTGTCTGTCTGTCTGTCTGTCTGTCTGTCTGTCTGTCTGTCTGTCTGTCTGTCTGTCTGTCTGTCTGTCTGTCTGTCTCACACACACATACACACAAGCGCGCGCACGAGCAGAGAGAGACACTGATCAACGCATCGGAAGCCTCTGTGATGCAATATCATCAACAGAACCTGTCCTCATGACAGTTGCGCAGGCAGACATTACCAAGGCAGCCTCGGAGGTGCAAGATGCAGTGAAGGGGAATAAATGTGCACACATCCTGTTTATGCACGCGCCATGTTTATTCACACCCGACATACAAACTAATGGACAGGTATCCCGCACGCGGGCTTCAATGTATCCCCGATGACAAAACCTCGAACAGATCATCGATGGCGAGGCCCTAGATTTATTCAAAAGGTACCCGCGGGATTCACAAATCAGTTTTTATTATCAGCACTGAAATCATCCAGCACCTAATTTAAAAGCGGAAGTTAAATAATATTTCCAGAAACCTTTGTGTGTGTTTTTTTATCTTATTTATTTCAGAGAAAAGTACTCCCCTGACTGGCTGTTATTCTCTCCCTGTATAATCATGTTTTCTCGCTGAAGTTGTCGGGCCTCTAGTCACAGTAGTTAATGTAACCAACAGTCTGCATAGTTTCTGTAATAAAAGTGTTAGAACATGTGTATCTGTAAGTCAATACAGAAAGTCACATTGTTGTTTCAATGAATCAATATTTGTGATTTATTTTGTCAAATGTAAGCAGGACAAAAAAAACGCAACCGTTGAGGTATTTTAACGCAAACAAGCTCGATGAATACTGAAAATATCAACTGAAATCAAATGACTGGCAATAACAGTTATGTGACTAGCAATACAAGCTTTTGAGTACAGGAATAGTCATACAAGAGAAAAAAGCAGTAGCTTCGTTTGAATGCCACTATTTGATTATCACAAAATTCTACGCATCAGTTTTTCTCTAAAACTACAAAAATTCTTCTGTAACGATTGAAATATTCGAGAAAAGGGCCTGAGTGTGAATCTTGTGATGAGCTCTGAACTGTCTACCTCTGTCTACCTCTAAACTTGAAGATACTTCTTTTAATTGTTCATGTTACATGTCCTAAGTAGTGTTGTTGTTTCAGTTGTAGTCGCTGGGTGGTTCACAAATGAACATTAAGATGTAAGTTTATTCAGAATTATTCACCAAAAGTCGCCCTTCATCTCCTGTAACTTGCAAAGGATGTGTAGAATTTTCAAGCACTGAGACTTTGGTAATGCCGGACACTAACATATTTCAAATATTTGCTCTACAATTAAACTAAAGACTGGCCTCCACTTTCGTCTCCTACAGGGGTTACACTCAGTATTAGCATGCTGAAGGTGAGGTTTGACTGGTGTACAAACAATTGTCTTAGTGGTCAACCATTACCAGTCCTTTAATATAATATATATATAATTTTCGCGAATACAGTTTATGTTCTTGTAAGTGGGATTTGAAGTTAAAATTATGGTTGAAGTATGTCTTGAATTTTGTGGGAAAATTGGTGCCACCCATTGGAACGTGAAGTCTCTCTGGCTGGTTATTTCATCTTCATCGTTCTAAAATACTGAAAAACCAGAAAGAACCCACAAGGAAACATAATAAAAAATATGTATCCTGGGCTATTAATCTAAATACATCATCAACTGTCGATTCATGATCGTCTTTTCGGTAAATACTACAGCGTGCTGTGTAGTGCTGTCCAAAATGTCTTACCGCCTTTCACACACACACACACACAAATATCAAAATCAAGTTGTCTCCCCTGATAGTGTGTCCCCCACAAGTTATCTTTTTATATTATTGGGCTCTTTGATGTCAAGTTCTAGATGGTGGCTGAGATTCCAACCACAACCGGAATAACCGATCCAAATCTCAACAAAACTGCTAAAAACCGTCTGTTTGCTTCCATCCTGTCGAACTAATATTTTCAGCCGAACGAAACCTAATGCAGTTGACAAAATGATACAGAAATTGAAATCTCTGGGGGTGCCGAAAGCTTGCTTCTTCTTTTAATCCATTCAATCAAATTTCATTCATATCTCTTACACGGTCGCGGGTAAATAATTTTTTATCCCCAATCGTTCTCTCTTTATTTCTTCCCTTTTTTCCCCTTAAACGATGAAACAGGCTTCAGCGACATTGAGAGGGTGGAGTCTGTTTTGATGTCTCAGAAGCTGTACACTTTAAATAATCATGAAGTTGCATTTGACAAGAACAGAAGAACGGACAAACGGCCACAGCAAGAAAACAGTGGTGGGGAACAGTATAAGAGCTAAACTGGCTGGGGGAGATTTTTTTCACGAGAGATGTGCTATGAAACAATTCACCACATAAATAGAAAAATTACGTTTGGCGGAAATGACATTGGAACCCACAGAACACGGTTCACTGCCCGACACTAGATGAAAATGGCATTTTTTTAAAAGCTGATGGTCAGTTACTAGACAAGTGAATCAGATGAGAGAGAGGAATAAATTGACTCTGTGTCAGTTGGCTGCAGTACAAAGAAAACAGTTTTCAAATTATTTGTTAGGTCATCTGTCATGGACCACCGGAGGTTCATCGTTCAAAAGGTCGCTGTAAAAATTTATGAATGCCAGGTTTTTTTCGGCACATCTGACCTTTCAAGTGCGCTGTTTGCATATTGAAGTCCAAACTGATGTCACTAATGGACTCCAGACGACCGTCTGCCTCTTTTCCTCTGGTTATCAGGTGCCTGGAGATCTGAGGGCAAGACGCCAACTGCCGGAAATGAATTATGCAGACTCTTGCCATTTGTGACACTGATACCAGTGGCATCAAACCTCTTTTCCTCTGCCCCTGCCTCCCCATCCTTCCCTCACACAGCCCCTCCTGCCTTCCCCCCGACTTTCGTCAGACGGTGGAGCTCCTCAAGAGAGGACAACCCGCTTACAGACTGCAAGCGCACAGGAGGTCCTCGGAAGGTGAAATCAAATCTGACGGCTTCTGTTCAAACACTACCGTAGCGGAAGCTGGAATCGCTGCCAATAAACCAGCCATGGCCATGCTCCGGGGCTCAGAGCTTGCAAGCAGCAGGGCTGGGCCGTTGACGATGGGCCGAGGGGTGGCTGTAGGGGACGCCTGTGATTGTGGTAATCAAAGGAGAGAGCGACATCAAGGCACCTTCAGTCTCCCGCCACGAGCCTGGCTCAGTCCTGGCACCAAAAAAAGAAAGTTTTCCTCCGTTTCTAGCAATGATTATCTGCTGTACTGGGAGCTTATCCGCTGGATGGTTGAAGGTATTTATGGCGAACGACAGTACTAATTTAGTTCTTTTAAAGTGGGCGCTGGTAGTTTGGTAAGGAACGAGTCCGCCGAGCAGTTGGTGATTTCCCATCCACTCAGCCAATTCTGATATCTTCCTTTGAGCGGGTAGCCGTTGTCCACTGAGAGTTTGTGGAAATGTCACGCTAGACACCCAGGACAGGAACATCACACAGGGTCAGTCATGTGATCAAGGCGAGAGGTCACGTCAAGTGGGGAACGTAATCAGTTATAACTGTGTTGAGACCATAGGCAAGTCAGGGAAACAGAGTCGCACCTGTAAGGAATTTTGCGGCAACTGGATCATGTGTAGAAATGTTACAAAATGTTGTAACAAGAGTATTTTTGTTGGAGATCACGTGATCTCGGTCTTTACTGACAAACACAAGTCCGTTGACTGTCCATGGGCCGGTAGCTTTGCTGTGTCAACATGACTTTTGTGGTAAAAGTGTTGCTCGTCGTGACAGCAGCTCCTTTTTTGAAACTATGTAACCTTGGCTGTTTAATTACCGACGAATATATCAGAGATTTATTGTGACTGGAAAAGAGATAATGGCGTGTGGTGAGATACTATTGCCGAATAGCGTCCACAGCCCACTAATGGCTGACACCAAACTGCAGAAATGGTCTTCCACCAACTGGTGACGACGAACATTGACAATAATGTATTTCTCTAAGTTAGTCAAGTCAGTTAGGTACTTGTGTATAACGGTAATTTCAACAATACAGCAATAAAGACAGTACAACCGTGACATCAGAGATGTACTTTACTCTACTAGTGGCGGCAACAACTCACAAGCACCACGTTCAAACCTCTAGAAATGCAATATCGCAGCCACGGTACAGACAGGAGCACAGCTTTGATGTCTGTAGCCGAGGGCCAGGGCCAGCAATCATCCGGGCCTGTTTCCTCTCATTAAGTAACGCTACATCTGGCCAATAGTCTTCAAGAATCACATGTCGGGAGATCGCCCTGAGGCAGAGGCCAGCAACCTGGAGGCCGGATGCGCAACACCTTGCCAGGCGTTAGCTACATGGTTAATGCCAAACCATCATCTAAACTGCTTTATTGTAAGAGCATGTTAGCTGATTGCTCTGTGGGGTGGCTATCCAAACAAAGCCTAATGCACTCTGAATCCAATCCATAGAATTGGAATAAGCTTCAACTTTTAACTACAGATTAACTTTTCACTCAACTGTGGAACACGAAATGGCATTTCATCCAAAGACACTGGTCGGATGACGAGTAAGACATAAGTCCTATTCGGTCCATTCAGAACCATTCAGAACGGGACATCCAGCCAGGTCTAAATACAACACCAAGATAGATGGTTTACGTGAGAATTCAAGCTGCTACATTCAGAAAATTTACTTTTCTTTATTGGTCTTCATTGAGAACAGAGGCTTCGCCACCGCACTGTTGGAATTAGAGAAGTGCAGAACCAAGCGAGACGTGAAGGATGAATGAAGTTTGAAGCAAACTAAATATGGCATGACACCAACTTGTACCTTCTCAGCAATCTGCCATACACTCTTCCGTGGACACAGCTTCCGCTGGTGCTGCAGAATAAAGGGGTGAAAACCCTGACGACGAAAGTGGAGAAAAAAGCGAACACTCCGAGAGTTGGTCTAACAGTAGTCGCTCTTCGTGCTCGCCCCTCGCGCCCACTCGTCTTGGAATGGCCGCTTTGCTGAAATGCCTCATAATGTCGAGCAAATAATCATGGCGAGACACTTCTTTAAACTATGACTGGCCGGCAAAATGTCCGCGTCTAGTCGGGCAAACCAGGGCCAGAAAGCGGCGGCAAACATCTCCCTTTCAGGGTGGCCGCAGAAATGTTCCAAGTGCCAAGCTTTCCAGTTTATTCAGCAATCGCCTATCTTCCGGCGATATGGTCTCGTTGATGACACCATTTCACGGCCACCCCCATCCCCAGCCTCTCAGGGGACACCAATCTCATCAAAGAGTTGCTGTCCTCATCGTTTGCATATCAAAGGTGCTCCCCCTATGTCCGCACCGCATGACCTAAGTAAGATCGAAGTAGAAAGTAAATGATTTTTTTTTGATTAAAGTGTGAAGTATAATTCCCTGAACACCTTAGATGTCATTAAAACAGTTTGTACTCCAAATAATTTACTTGATTATAACCTCAACTAAAGAGTGATCACCGTTTACATATTTATCTTTGCCTGCCATCTATTTCGTGAAAATGTTTAAAAGAAAAAGAAGATAAATTTCCTCAAAATTTGGTGACAACGTTTCCCAAAGTTTTCTCACCACAGTGGGAAAGGTTGCAGAGTACACACTCTTTACTCAAACTTTTGATGAAACTTGTACTAAATTATGTTTCCGAGCAAAGAGACTATTCTGTCACTATTCTCTGTCTCGGTGAATCGCTCTCTAACTCTGGCGGTCTGTTTGGTCGTGTGTGATTCTCGTCGACAGCTGGCAAACAATACAAACGAGGATATTGTGTACAATAAAGTAGAATAGTTCTTAACAACATTCTGTAATGTCTGTTTCTTTGTTTCTGTGCGTCCGCGCACCTTTAAAAATATTTCATACAATAACAAACGTGAACGAGTTTAGAACATTTCCTTCAGTCTCGCAGTCTGTCGTCAAGTTTCCGAAGTTTCACGAGAGAGTGACACAACCCTTCTGAACATTGTTTGCACAACATGTTTTGTTTGCATGCATGTCCAATTATTTCATATGAGGGGGGAAAGGAGATTCTGGAGTTGCAGAAATATAAAAGGAGAACAGAAAACAGAGTTGTAAGAAACAAAAGAAGACATGATGAAGGATTTCAACAGCACATACATGACAACCAAATAATTTTTTTCCTGTTACGTTTGAAAACTTCCCTTGCCACACCTTGTCACCACGATGTTCCGGCGTGAAACGCTTTAAATGTCGTATTATTCAAAAATGTCCTTTTTTGTAGCAATAACCGCAGAGCTTGTGCCCAGATATTCAGAAGATCAGGGACAGAACTATGATATGATTTGAGAGATAAAGCTTGGCAAAGTGCATTTCCTTACAGACAAACGACATCACAATGGTTACATGCTCAAATCTTGCTGATGCTGATGATGATTATTATTATTAGTTTGCTTTTCTGTATAAGAAGTGTCAAGATTGTCATTAAAATAATACTTTGCTCTACAATTCTCTTTTGTAAAAGTTTTATCTATAGTTTTAAACTCGAACTTTCATAGAGAGCGGCAGTGACTTGACTAACCTGTACATTTTATGCAGGTGACTGCTTACCTATCTAAGAACACAAGTTCAGAGGTGATTTCATATGTTTAAGCATTCTAACAGCATTGCTCAGTCCATCATTGTGAGACACTAAATGTCATTCTAATAGAGTATGCACCATTAGTTCCCGAACAAACAAACCAAACTTTCTACAATAGCATTTTTTTGTGGGGTTGGTATTTACTGGCGATAGTAATGTGTGCTTTATCCGGTACGTAGACATTTGCTTATGTATAAAATATGGTCTCTACACGAGGTGTCCGAACACTCGGTCCCACGTTGAATAATGTTTTACATGGGAAGCACTCTTTGTAATTGAATCCGATATCAATGTCAATGTTCATTCTCGAATCATAAAGAAACATTAGACACTGTCCTATGTTAGCAAGTTGAAAAGGATGCAACAAACAACTGCTCTAGAGTCAGCTATAGAAAATACGTGCACGCACAGGCATGGACACACGTGCAAACGCACATACGAACACAGCAGGAAAAGCAACCCTTGAAGTATTCACACTCGTCTGCAAGCTGTCAAGAAAAAACACACAGAGAGAAACACTACATACGCGTGTACACACACACACACACACACGCACACACAGAAACACGCGTGCGCACGCGCTCACACACACACAGCGGTATAAAAAATTCTTTTGATCAAGACAAGTTTAAAGGAAGAAGGAAGTGTTTGGTAACTTTCTTTGATCTCCTGTAAGATGGCGCGTGTTTTAGGTAGAATTACCGTCAAAAACTGAGTAGCTCTGTTCCACTTGAAGAGCTGAGTTCAGTAGGAGGCGCCACTCGTCCTTGTGTGCGCTGCACAGGCCCTCCCCACGTGACCACAGAGACTGGCTTGACCCAGCTACGAACTTTCCAAACTTTCTAAATCGATCACCATAGCGATAAAGCATTGACGAGAGAAGAGTAAAACCTCGTGGATTGGCCTGGATTTTGTGGAAGTCGGTTTTAAGTATTAGTTTTTCTTTATGTTTTCTTTGTACATTTTGTTCCTTCTTTTTTCATTTTAACGACGAATGGAACGCATCTTGATCACTAGGCTTTTGATGACAATGCACCACTTTATTTGCAGAATGATCAAGAATAACATTTCCCGCATTGTTGAACCCAAAAAGAATTCCTATTTCTGAGTAATGTTTGTTTGCCTGTAGAAATACACTAACCGGCAAGCCAGTCTTGTTGACAGAAGTGCAAATCATGTCCTGCAAGCGGATCAAGTTCTTTGTGCTTTGCTTTCCTTGATGCTATTGTCGGTCATCATTGTGCTGTTTTAGGCAATAAAGATTTCTGTCGACTTTATCTCAAAGAAACCTAAAGATATCAAAAAAATTCATTACATGAGTCTTTACTACTTAATATAAATACGTCTCTACAATGTGGTCAAAGTATTTTTCCAGTGATCTAAAATAAAAGCTAAAGTCAAGCTAGGATGTTTTTCTTCGAGATAGTGATTGAGTCATTAGACAAAGATCTGGGTTACCTGGTTTATAAATGAATTCAAAAAGATGAGACTGTGGCCAAATCTCATTAGCATTGGTTCGTGTGCTCTAGAGATAGTCGCCGGGTGGACGCTCACCCACTTTCTACCTTTCAGCTGATGGAGTCTCATTATCAGTAAAGGTGAACGGTTGTTAGGAAAGGAGAAGGGATTGATAACACGTCCACACAAAAACTGCACGGACTACTTTCACTCACTCTGTTTTCCATGCCACCTACAGGTGACCTTTTATTTCATTACAGATCTTTAGGGGGACAGATAACAGAAAGATAACAGGAAGTGACGATTCGGGACGTGGAGGTGGAAAAATCGAGACTGGAATGTGAAAAGGTGGGCGGAGTGAAGAGAGGATGAAACTGAAACAATGAAGGAAACGGATTTTCTCTCTCGTCCCCAGGACGTCCTGCCATGAGTCTCGTGCCCCGAAGCCTTGTGTCCACGCGCTGCGCTCGTGCCACCTCTGTGCGCATGCGTGCAGTTTGGGGAATCATCCACAGCCTCAGGACGGAGTGCTAATTGTCTTTGCAGTCCATCAGTGATTAACGGGGGTCAGGACAGTCCATGAGGGATTCTCCGAGTGTCAAAACAGTTTACGAGTGGTTGACTTTATGTCAGGAATTCTATCAGGGACCTGCTGGGTGCCGGGACAGTTCATTAGCGATTAACGAGATGTTTGGACAGTCCCCAAAGTGATGTCAGGACATGTTCACCTTGCCACCCACACTTTCGATAATCAATGATCCCGAAAAAAACCAAAGAAAACAGAGCTCTGATAATGTGCACAACTATCAAATAGATAATAGCGATATCTAGTTTAAGTAATTATAAAGCGAGGGTTAGTCCTTACCCTGGACAACAGGGCAAAATCAAGGACAATCGTTTTGTTTCCAAAATTATAAAGAAGCTGGTAAAGATGTTTTGAGGTTAGAAAAAGTACATAGTGTCTGCGTGGTTTGAGCATTGCATGCTACATACAAAGAAGATGCTTTTCCGTGAGTTTCGTGAGTTTCGGAAAAATAACATACTTGGGTTTTTACGGCGCCTGATGTGAAAACCAAAGTTGCTCAGAATAATAGGAGAATTATATCTTACGATTGGTGTTAACGAGCCGAGTGGTTAGAGCGCTGGAGTCCGACTTGAGAGGCGAACTAGTTCGATACCCGAGTAGAGCAGCAAACTACCCCAACATACTTAGCTGGCAGCCATCGGTATCTGACTCCATAGAGGGTTAGGGTAAGGCAAAGTAACGAGGGAGAAGGGATGGACACAGCCCTTACCTCAAGCTGGCCCCAAGACAAGTGAGGTCTCTAACACCTCAACACCCTAACGACCTGATAAGGTTAGGGGACAACCCTTTCCGTTACCTACTTTTTATGACGAGGTGGTTGCATGTAACATGCTTTTGATTGTGGTAAAACTGGTGTAATATTTCCGACAGGCGATACAGATATTACTGGATATTTATGGGATTTGTCATAAGTGATCTTTACAAGATAAAAACACAGATCTTAATTAAAAAAGACATCTCCAACTCCACACGCTTTCGATTAGACTGGAAAATGGTACTTGTATTTCTTAGATGCGTGTAACCTTTAAGAAGTATAGGTACTATATTCAGAGGCACAGACGTTAGAAGAGATTATCATTTGGTGAAACAAATATCATCAATTATAATTATGCAATTTGTAATTTATAAATAGACATGCCATCATACGTGCTGATAGTGTATTAAACAGCAAAGACAATAGGTAATCGGCATAAGGAACGAAGAAAATACACTAATACCAAATTTCTGAAAATTGCTTTTGTCTCTCTTTCACTTTTTATTTTTTTTTTATTGTGCACGATTCTTCGACAATGTTATAAAGTGATTTCAGTGTACAGACTTAGAGAGTGCACACGGCAGCTTCAACGACAGGGTGGGAACTGTGCGCCGCATTTCCACAGACCTGTAATACACGGCGATGTGGTTCCTATGTAATGTCTGGCATCATGTCAGTCATACTGCATGCTACCCCAGGACCACGCCAGCAAACACACAGGAAAGGTTATGACCCCAGCGTACTCCATCTCCCATCGTCATGGTGTATATGATACTCGTATAACCCATACAAATATGTAGATTTTACTGAATTGTTCATCAGGTAAGTACCTTCTCTAATTAATAGTTTATTCTACAATTTTTTCAATTTTAAAGTGTTTAAATGAAAACAATTTTTTTTCTCCGCCTTACTACTCAGTCCTCTTTAGATTATCTACACTCTGCACTACCCTAGTATTACCTTTAAGTATAAATATTAATGCCATTTAATATTTGCTAGTATAACAGACCAACCCTTCTGAGTAACTCTTTACAGATCATCGAACACGTTAACTCCAAAATCATGATTGATGGGTGAGCAACAAGCCGACATGTTGACAACCCCGTGTTGGAGGTGAGGCTGGTGTCATACACATAACCTGTAATCTGCTCAATGTGGACTGTTGATGTACTTTGTGCGCATGCTCACCTGTCTGAGTAGAGAGGCAGGCGAGGACGCCAGGTGTGGAGGCGTCACGGTGCTGGAGGCTTACAGCTGCAGGTCGCTGTCGGCGGCAGCCGCGTCGTGTCCGCTCGCCGCCTCTTGTCGCCGCGTGTCGCGCTTGCCGATGCGGACGAAGGAGGACTGGCCCATGCGTGCCATCCTGTTGAAGGGTCCCAGCACGCTGTCCATGGCCGGAAGTCCGTCCTCGCGGCCGATGCGGACGAAGGCGGAGGAAGGGATCTTGCCGATGCGCACGAAGGAAGAGGCACGTTTGCTGAAGTCCTGGTCCTCCACACCCTCGTCCTCGTCGTCCGATGACTTGCCGATGCGAACGAAAGAGGACATGCGCTTATCTTCGGGATTCAGGTACTGGGACTTGCCGATGCGGACGAATCTGGAAACAAGGATGGAGAGAGCTGCGGGTTACTGACTTTGCCATGTAGATAAGACGGATATGTATAAAGTGGCCAAGGACAAATACCACTGGAGTCTTTTAATCAGAATATGTAAAAACTAACCTGATAAAAAAATTCTAAAGTTGTGTTACATGGTGACCGCTACAACAAGACTGTTTTGATCAACGATTGTTATCTAGGTATCTATGATTTATAACTGTTATTTATAACTGTTCAACCTGTTCCCAAGTCCAAAGGTCATGAGGTACATTTGTCAAAAAAGCGTTCCGAGAGATTAAGGATACGAACCTCGATGCCTTGCCGATGCGAACGAACGGCGAGGTCCGTTTGTCGACGTCCGCGCTGTCTTCCTCTACCAGCTCGGGGACGACCTCATCGACATCCTCGTCTCCACGACCGATCCGCACGAAGTTGCCTGGGCGACCTGCACGTGAGCGCCAGACGGTCATGCGCACTGACAATGATAGACACTCTGACAAATCTAAGCAACCATGTTGACAATGATAACATTTGAAGTTAAATGTATCCTTCAGTTTTGTCTGTAAAATGTTAAGAACCAAACTGTCAAAAATGATGTTCCTGGTCTTACATCATGGCGGATAATTCATGTGCTGAGACTGAGACTTTTGACTTTTAAACGAGCGATATGAACACCAATAATTTTTTAATTATTGTGGATTTGATTTTATTTAAAAAATGACAAATGTCGTTGGGTGTTAAGTGGTTTATATGGTCAAGTATGTTAGAGGATATGAAAGCACAGAAGCAGCCAAAGACACTGACCTATCCGAACAAAGCTCCTGGGCCTGCCGATCCTGACGAAGGAGCTGGGGCGCCCTATCCTCACAAAGCTGCTCAGACGCTTCTCCAGCTCCGAGTCGTTGTCCACATCGCTGGCTGCCCCACTGCCCTGGGCACTAGCTGCAGGGGCACTCTCCCCCACACTGGGTGCGGCCTGAGACATGCTCAGCAACACCATCAGCATCGTGGTCGCAACGGCGAGAGGTAGGACAGACTGCATGACGGGCTGCAACAAGCATAGTCGACAGTGGAGTGGGGACTATTCCTAGCATGTCTGTCTGTCTGTCTGTCTGTCTGTCTGTCTGTCTGTCTGTCTGTCTGTCTGTCTGTCTGTCTGTCTGTCTGTCTGTCTGTCTGTGATGATGATGAAGAGGAGGAGGATTATTATTACTATTATTATATTATTTTTGCGATCACACTCATGTTTCACTACCGTTTTCCTTAATCTTTGCGAAAACACTGGACTGTCTGTAAGCAAACCGTTTCGATTTTTTTTTTTTCCACGCTCGTCTTGATTTCGCGACAATCTGCGATTTTATAGGATGAAATCACACATTGCAACAGGGATGGAGTCAAAGCTACATGGGAGATGATATCTCCAGTCTGACAGCGCCTGTCTCTATTACACTGAATTAAGCTCCCATTAATATCTGAGAGTGAGGGAGCAGCATGGCAATATGATGTAGAGAAACATGTCAATGTGAGGTAGAAAAACATGGCAATGTTGTGTAGAGAAACATGGCAATGTGAGGTAGCAGACACATTCAGTAACCTCGATTAGTAATTTTCGGTTATGAAATCAACTACTAAGGCCTTGGACATTAGGTGAATGATGTCACAACTGGCGAGGGGCTGTTTACTATTTATTATTTACATGGGTCAGCGCTTCTTTGTCATGACATGAACAAACTGCTTAGGTCAACCTTTTTCTTTTTTTTTATTTGAGACAGAAAGCAAAAAACAAAAAAAACAAAAAACAAAAAACAAACAAACCGACAGACACACAGCGAACAGACCGTGAGAAAGATGAACCGACTGACGGATAGACGGTGGATATAAAGGACGGGCATTCAAAGAAGGACAAAAGAAAAAAGAGACAAAGGAAGAAAGAAGAAAAAAACAAAGAAAAGCAGAGGCAGTAATAGACTTTCCTTATAATATTATATTGAGAATAAATCAGATAAAAATAAAAACATAAATCTGATATTTCTCATAGCCACACAACATGCTTCGCGATGACCCTTCATTCTGTCATCAACGAGCGTTTTCAAAAGTAAAAGAGCTTCTCTTGATGAACGAAGGAAATCTAGTTCCGCTCTTCTTCCGACTGGGTTGATAAAGTGTCCCAAGTGTCACGCCTTCCCTTAGGAAGTCAGGAGGAATTTTAGACCTCTTCACACTCGCAGGCAGAGAAGTAGGGGCTCGTAGCACCGATGATCTAACCTTTGTGTCTCTTTATCGGAACTTTTTTATGTGTCCTTAGCATAGAGACTCTCAAATGGAAACACGAGCCATTATCTGACACTAAACTCCGACAGCAAGTGCAAAGGGAAATAAAGAGAAATGAGATGTCTGCAGGCAGAGTAACTCGATCCTGGCGAGGTTAACCCAATGTCTGTTTAACAGGCGCGTCGGACATGGGTGGTCCTGGGTGGGTGAGCTGAGTTCACCGGACACTGTCACAACCCGCTACGTTTGTCATGTCATCAACAGGTCGTCATGGCAGTAGTCACAGGCCATTGCAGTCATGCATGTCAATGCCGCCTTTTATTTGTCGTTTGATCTTCAAACGTCTCATCCTTAATTTTAACTCTACTAAAACTCGAACCCATACCCCAACGTTGACCTATGCAGTGACCCTTTGTCAGCACTTCTCGATATAACGACCTAAAACATCAATATATTTATTTATACATATTTATATAAGTATTTTAATTCATCAAACACATGCTTGTAATATCTTTCTAACAGAAAAAGCTTGTTGTTACAAGTCACACGGTGTTGTTTATTGTAACCAACCGCCAGTCCATCGTCCAGAAGACAGAGTTATTTTCCTTCTATAAAAAAATTACTGTATCTGACGTCAATGCATCTTCGTCCATAATGAGGCCCGCCGGACCTTCTGACGTCATACACAGTCCCTGAGGTCATGACTGTTGCCCTGTGTCACTATTCCATCATGGCCACTGATTTGCATTTGATGCTAAATTGTTTACCGATCATCTGCTTCCAAAGTCGCGTTTGTTTTATGTGTCATTGCAACAAATTTTTATCTTTAAACGGGACAAAAAAGTCTGGCATGATCATGTTGACTGAAATGGTTTGCCCTCGGAGCTACACAACGATTGGCTAAGCTGCGGACTTGTGTGGTCGTGTGATAAAATCATTTCTCTTTTCTTCTCAGACACTAAGCTTTGTTCAGACTGTTTCGGCCATGGCTTTTCGCACACAATTCCAACACAGCTGTCTCTCTATTAGAAAAAAAAACCCCAAAGTCCTGTCGCTAAAAAAGTGACAGCCCCGGAGCACGCCGGGTAATGTGATTGAGATGCTCAGGACGAGTTTCACGTGGTTTTGCGTGACGCTGATCTGACAGATGATTACATTCACCACATCTGAAATTCGCCATATCGGAAATTTACCTGTGCTTAAATACACTTTATCATCGGCAAGCAGCGAGCATAACATCGGTTGTTTAAGCAAGGCAGCCTTTCCCGGACAGAATTTCTGTTAAAGAAAGTGAGAACCATTCTTGTTCCACACACTTTGCTGAGTATCATTGGATGACAACACAATCACAAACGCATTATTGCAGGCATAGTCACATAATTCTGAAAAGAAAATCTTAATGTGTTTGTGTGAGAGGGTCGGTGGGTGGGTGAGTCATGCATCCAGCTAGTTACTCACTGCACTAAGTGTTGCGAGGTTGAGAAGTTTAGTTAGAATTCAATAGAAAGTTGGAGCTATCCTTGTGTGTAAATGTTTCTTTCCCTCATTCTCCTCCTGTTTGTTTGATGCACTATTTTTCCAGAAGTGAATCAGCCTTTCATTATGTTCAAAGCATCCAACCTTTGATGTATTTTGTTTCTTTAAAGTTGGATTATCTTCGCCTTGTCCCAGCCCAGTCTTTGCGACTTTTCATGATGAGCAGTCTACTCGCCTTACGTACCCTGTAGACAGGTAAGCGAAAGCTAAGAAGATTGATGTAGGTTTCTAATTAATTCCTGGTCTATATCTGAAAGTCGTCAGGATTCGAAGACACAGTTTACTTTAGCCTTATTTCAGACCAGGCGTGTCTGCTGTCCGTCTTCGTCGAGCAAAACAGCTTGTAGTGTTCTCAGATTCTCTCAACATAATTGATTTTAGCGAAGTTTTATGGAGGTTTTATTTTTTTTTTTATTTTTTTTTTTTCTTTTCACTAATCTTTCTAATCTTTCCTCCTTTTTTTCCTGCATCTGCAACAATTGTCAATCTGTTCTTAAGTTACAACTTAAAAGAAAACTATCAGACATGTAGTGAGTTTGTTACTTTTAAAACGACCTTTGTCCTTTCTGATCACGTGTACATGCCAATCTTGTGTAGACCTACACCTGTCTACCTCGTACCTGTCTCTATCAAATTACAGGTTTTAAAAGATGTGGGGCCTATAAAAACATCGTAACTGGCTCAAATTAGGACAGAGAATTAAACTATATATCTTTGAAATCAGAACCCAGCCACCATTGTAATCTAGGTGCAGAACTACAACTACTTGAAAATTTTCAAAATTATTTACAACACTCTAAAACCATACACTTGTAAATATTTTATACTAGCTAAAGTACCCGGCCTTATCATGTTTAATGACCTTGTGCCTCACAGGACTTCAGTGTGAGGGTTCGATGCTCTCGTGGATCAGATTAAAAGCCAGAGAAGAAGTCGGCTAAAAGATTAAAAATTTATGTACCTGTCGCTAACTATCCTCTATCCTATTGTCTTCTTGCTCTGTGTACATATACTTTAAATATTTTAAAAGCGTGTACACAAAAAGATATTTTGTGTATGTGAGTGTTTTCTTTTGCGCTCGGACATCTTCTCTCCTTTACCACTCGTCCTCTAATCCTCTTGTCTTTGCTGCTCAGACAAGAGTGCATTAGGAATGGAAGAATACATGAATGAGTTTTAAAAAAAAAGGCCATGAGCGTCTAGATTTTAATTGTAAATAAAATGTTGTAAACATGTTGTTGAACAACGTTGGAAAGTGCTAGATATTTTTTTAGTAAATCATTTAATTTTTTTTAACGAAATATATGTGTGCGCGCGCTCGCGGGCTGATGTTACCCGTGATTCTCGACTAATGCTCCTGAATGTGAAAATGTGTTTACTTATTTAAAAGCCTAAAGTCTTAGCCTGAAATGAAAAAATTCAATAATAAACGCATTGTGTAAAACATTATTGGCAGCTTAGAGACCTTCGGGAAAATAAAATTTAACAGGACACTGCCGTCGTCAAATCAATAAGACATTATCATATTGCGTGCCAGCTAAATCATAACTAAGACAGAAGTAATTCAGAAATCACACACTTAAATTGGCAATTAACAATGGCAGTTGGCATTAACAAAGAAATCAATTCTTCACTTATATTTTGTGTTCTGATCTGTTTCATTTATTCCCTCTTTATACAAACACTTTGTTCTTTGATATATTATTCCATTAATGAACTTTTATCTAAGTATTCTGATAAACATATTTTAAATTAAACTCTTTTGTTGAAGTACAAAGTATTTGATATAAGTAATGGCACTTAAAAGGTTTAAAATATTTGAACCGCCCTTTAGCTATGACGAAGGTACTCAGCCTCCCTCGCTTTCTTTGTTTCAAGCTTTCGCAACAAATATTTAAGATGTTCCCACGCAGATTCTATAACCGAAAATAAAATCTTTTTTTTTTTGGTACATGAGATTTACTTTGAATAGAAGTTATGCCCTTCGTACTTGTAAAGTCTCGCGGCCTCTAATGCAAACAACTGTGTAAAATTGCAGTAAATAGAAGTGAACAGTGCTCAGCTGTACCCGGAGCCCGTTAACGGTTGCTGGCTATTCTTGACTTTTACGGTTTCCCGCTGTTACCTTCCATTTCTGTGTTTCGCGGTGCGGACAGCCTGCCTTCCGGAGTTGAATGTAAAATCGCAATTTGGTTTCGTGTTAAAAGAAAGTCCTCTGGCTGCTTGCAGAATGATGAACTCCACGCATACGACAGTTAACGCTTGTAAACTTTAAAGAACAGGTCCTTCTGTCGTGCACTTGAACTCTGCGTCCGCTTTCACATGCGACCTTCGGGGCAAATGGACAGTCGGGATGGGGTGAAGCGAGGCTTGAAACGCTCTTACCTTCATATCTACCCGTCATATACTTTCTACGCGTATTCTCTGCATGCGTGTATGCGTGCGTCAGTTAGTGTGGACATAATCAAAGGACCGACAAAGCTGCTCTAAGTTTTCTCTGTCTACCCTATAAGAGTTATTCCTTTTGTACTTCGTGCCCTAAAATTTTCTAAATTAATTTTATTTCACTGCCGACATTAGTAAAAGACTGTATTTTGAACAGACAAGTAGAAGGTAGATCTTAAGGCAGAATATGAAACTTTTTTTTCTGAGTAAAATGTATATTGTATACTGTGGTAATGTACTTTTAGCTTATCACCACATCCAGACATCCGTTCCCCAAACTTCATGCAATGATTTCCCCCCTGCTGTCCCGCTGTTTTCCTTCCCTCAACCAAAGTGTTTAACAGTCGCAGAAATGATCCGCCTACTGTAGGAACTGAAGGCCAGTGGCCCGGATGTGAATGAAATATATATGGACACACGATGGCGCCACGTGCTGTGAGCAGGATTTCCATGACACCTTCCTGTCGATTATCTCTCTTCTCGCCTTCCTTACGGTACACAGCTGCGTTACGGCTGTGACTGGGTTGGGGTTGTTTTTTTCGTCGTTTTTGTTGCTTTTTTTTCTTTGCTTTGTCTTTGTTTGTTTTTTTGTTTTTTTTTTTTTTTGTTTGTTTTTTTGTGTGTTTTGTTTTGTTTTGTTGTTTTTTTTTTACAAATTAGACTGGAGAGAGGCGTAACCAAACATTTTCGGTGAGTGCATTTGCATGAGTGATTGCACGTTTTACTGTAATGTGTGCGTATGTGAGAGGGCTTCTTGGCTGGGCTTTACAATTCTGTAATACTATCTATTCGTATGACTGTTGGCTCGTGTTGTTTTTTTCCTATTTTCTTCTAGTTTCAGGCACGCTGTTCTGTCTCTGCATGTGGCCCCGTTTAAAGGGCCTGCTGCGTATTTTTGATATTGTCTTAGCTGCTGCCTCGGCGTAAAACACCAAGTCCTCATTCTGCTTCTTGAAAGACTTCCGTTGCGTGCAAAGTGCAAAGCCAGCGGCGGGGAATATGCTCAGCAATGAGCAGTGTCTACTTTTGCAGTAGATGCGTGAAGTGCCCGACTCTTCATCTGCAGCAATGCCACTCGGGATTAGCCGGTCCCGCTCGGGGCCGAGGCCAGGACACAGAAATGTCATTTGAAAACGATTTGCTATGTAATTCCTGTCATCACATCCGATATTCCCGAGCAGGTCCTCGCGCCATCACTTTGATTTCGGGCTCCCTGTCCACTTTGCACATTTGTTGCCAATCGCAACCGTTATGCTATATCCCTGTGCTGAAATCGATCTATGCGCTCAAAATTCGGAAAAATCACGAAAGTTCTACGGCTTATGAAAACCTTATTTTATGAACTTCTCGCTAGACCAAGCATAGCTCCGTAATGTCTTGTTGGACAAAGCCCGCAGTAGATCACTTTAGTCAGTGTGAGAAACTGTAGATGGCGGGACACCCAATCGTTATTTTCACAACACGTAGTGTCAGAATAATCGAGAGCAAACATGCTGAAGTAAATATAAATATACTGTTACATGCCGACAACTTAGAGGCAATAAACAAAAGTCAGAATGTAGAAAGAATCAGAAATACACCTGTCCTTAATGTCACCAAAAAATGAGTTTCAATGAGTGAAGAATTAAAGTAAATGGCCAAGACAAAATAAAATACCATGTGAGAACTGTCCAGTCACGAGGCGATGACAAACATTTCAGAATTTACCAAACACTAGTGAAGGACGGACACAGGGATGTCTTCATGACTCAGTCTTGGCGGAACAACTTTCAAAGTGTCTCGGCAAAACACTTATCTTCTTCTATCTCCCTCAATCCACACTTTTCTCTTATAGTTATCATGTTGGCAACATCTTGGATCCAAGGTTTTAAATATTTTTAATGTTTGAAATATGCTGTATTCGTGCGTTAATATATTTGTAGTGTTTGTTTTAAAATGTTTGAGCTGCTTTTTACCTTGAGTAAACATTTTCGTGCAGTTCGCAGATATTTGCTGTTTAATTTGACGATCTTATTTTTTACTGCAGGTGTTTGAGAAGCAAGAATGACTGAATTCACAGGTGTTTATTCCTGTAAATGTGAAAGTAAGTGTGTATGGTTCAGTCAGTGTAAATTACTGTTGTTGTCTTAGGTAAAATAGATAGCACGGGGTGTTTGTTCGATGCCCGCTCGGAAGTGTGGCTAGAAAACCTCAGCCTACCCAATATTTGTCCAACAGAAAACTCCTTTATTTACCCAATAACTGTTTAAAAGGATCAGAAACCTGATTCTTCAGGGAAAGTAAAGGAGGCGGAAGGAAGGGTCGTGATCCGCCTTCATATGTTGTGCACTTGAACCTCTCACTCCTTAAGAGCTCTGTGCGAGTGTTTCTTTACAGAAAGAAATGAAAGTTTGTGTGTTTTAGCACATTTGTGAAATGTCAGTGTCTACTGCCTTTTTCCTGCAGAACATTTGATGGAATGATACCTGCAGATGACTGTTGGCATGCTCAACATCTGCTTGCTTGATTGCTTGATTGCTTGATTGCAGTGTTCGTTGCTGACAGTTGCTATACGCTGAGATGTTTCACTGAGCTATTTGCTCCAACAAGCGTCGCACCTTCCACAAAATCACAAAGCTAGCTGCAGCATCCTCGAAACATATTTGTTTTGAGAGGACCTAGAAAAAAATTACAGAATCAACTGAGCGTAATTGGTTCTTGTAAATGATCTCAGTTCCCCCTCCCACTCAATTAAAAGAAAAGATGGAAAAACTTAAAAATTACGCAAAAATTCTTATATTCTTCGTGGAATTTGTATTGCTGCTCAATCGTCAAAGTCAGTCTTTATTGACAAGAGTTAATAGTTACCTCTCATAATATTGCTGTTTACGAGTATTCCTCCCTGCATAAAAGACTGGTAAGTAAAACACAACCGTAGCCAAGTGTTGCGGCCTGGGACCTCGAGGGAAAAGGAAAGCAATGATGACTGATGACTAGCTTACAATGAGTCACGTGCAGTTTGTAACTCGCCCTCAGTACTGAGGTTCAATTAGCGGATGGCTGTTTGGTTGTAACACAGAGAGCTAACGGTGGTGGCAAGGGACTCGCTTTTGGAATGGAATATAGCGTCTGTGTAATTTTCCTGCAATGCTGTTTACAAGTACCTACGATACTAATGATGTCAGAAATATTCGGATATGTTTGATTGTAGGGTTACTTATGTCTGTATTTTCGGTCGTTAAGTATTTTTTATGGATTTGAGTGTTTGAAGGTTTGGCATCTCGACCAATGATTACTTTGTTAAGAGTACCAAGTAAATATTAGATTACCATTCTTATAGTAATCCTGTAATAATTGTTGCTTAGGGTCTATAATTTTTTGTCCCTATGTTTTGTAAAATGTTTTTGTTAATGTCAGTTATAGGAAAGTGTTACTTGATTACTAATTTCCTAAAAAAGGAGAGGGGTGAAGTCGTGGACGAGAAGTAAAACAAGAAACTACCCAAGAATAAACAATTGCCAGATGAATATAAAACTGTTCTCCATTATTTCTGGCCTTCTTTCAGCGTAAGTCGTATATACTATAGGAAGGTAATAGTTGTTATAATTTCATACGATCTTTCTGCCATACGCTCTCAGGGTAATCCTCTCATAAAAGGAAAATCATTTATTGTTAAGAACTAAGCAGCTCTTGTCTGCCATGTGACAGACCTTTCTCTACCCGACATTCGCGGTCCTCTGGCCACTGTCATTTGTCCTGTACGGTCTGAGTAGCTTGCCATAGTTTTAAATTACCGTAATTCTTGGTAAGTCCAGGCTGCTGTACAAGCTGCATGTCAAGCGTTGTGAGCGCTCATATAAGAAATATAAGTAACAGGATTGCTGCCGGTACGAACGCACGAGCCAACAGCATAGAAAGCTATCGCGGACTCCAGCTCCTGAACATTCCTGAGACAGAACACTGCGGAGCTGCGTGTGACGTCCACGATGACGCAAGAAATGCCACGGCGCAACGAATGACGTCATTATTCGGTGCGACAACACGTCATCAGTATGCCGCCAAGTGAATGTCGCTAACTACATGCAGCGATCCTCCCGATGTGATAAGCTGGCAGCCAGACCCTCCCACGTTACCCTGGACCCTCCTTTGATGCATGTTGACTTACACCAACCAGACACAGGGGAAGATAATCTCAGTTACCGAGTTCTCTCCTTTGATGCGTGTTGACATGCTTGAACTTGATACGGGAAATATTTCATTTGCAGCTACAGTAGGCGAGCCAATAAAGCGCGGACGCTATCAACCAGAGGGGACAATGATCACACAGCAAAGGACTAACAGAAAAATAAGCAGTTGTGCTTTCAGTAGTGTTAAAAAAAATTTAAAAAGTGATGAGATGGAATTTATTTCGAAACGGTTGCATTCTGAAGGTTTTCTGGGTGGTTTTAGGCAGTAGACTGATTTATAACACACACATCAAAAGTAAATCTGTCTCCGAAGACTTTAAAAAGAGAGACAGTAAGTTCTAACGATCTAAATTAAATCAGTCTATTTTTAATGATGTTTAAAATATAAATAGCATGATTGAATCAATCAAGAGTAAGTGGTTCTCGTGAGTGGTCTGCGATGCCAGTTTCTACTCACCCATTCCCCCTCACCTTCTAAAAAAAGAAGAAAACGAGGATTTTTTTAAAACGCGACGGGCAGAAGAAGAATGATGAGTCCACCTCTACCCATGAGCTCCTGTTGACGTAACGGCGAGGCTGCCCTCAAGCCGATCATCGGAGTCCATCATGAGTAGGGTGGCTCACCATCAGTCACCTGCCACAGCGCGGTGCTTTCATCGATTGTCAGCCGGAGCGTGCTCCCCCGGCACGCTTCAACAGCTCTGCTCAGCAACGGTCGGCCAGGTCATCGCGCAAACAGGCGTGGCAAGACCTACGTCATTTGTAATCACCTGATGCCACCCGCTTACAGTCCACAGAAACCATTTTTTTTTTTTTTGTTTGTAATATTTTAGTACCGTTCAGAAAGTTTGCTGAGTGGGGTAAGCGCGCTCACAGAGTAGTTCTTAGGGGGAAATGACAATGCCACAAGTTTGAGATCTTTTAATCATTTCTCAAATTTTGTAACTTTATTCTGATGCATTCTAAAATATTAAGTTCAATAGAGTTTTGTTCTGACCAACAGCTGGAGTGTAATTAGAATAATTTCAGAAAACAATGGTAGTAAACAGTTGTTGACTGTTGTAGGCGAGAAATCATTCCATTCAAATGAAATAAATTCTTTTTAAAAACACATATTAGGACACCTATTTCTTGAACGCCATCATGACTGAGTTTCTGCTTCTTCCTTAAAACTTTGTAATTTTTAAATATATCCGGAAATTTTTTAAAAGAAGTTTAAAGTAAAAATCGAGTAATATAGACGACTCACCAGTGGGTATAAGAAGATGTCGCAGAGTTTTGTTCCTGTAAGTCGATTTTCTCTAATATTTTGCAGCAGGGAGCGGGTACACAGAAGTGCAGTTCGAGTCTTCTATCTGATGGGACGCAGCGACTGCAGCGACAATGTTGTCGCGGGTGGTGAAGGCGCCTGACTTTGCTGTGACGATGTCGTGTAACTTGTGGTCCTTGCTGTCAGCCACTTGCCCGATCCTACCGGCGTCTGTAAAGAGAAAACATTTTTCATCAACTTGTATTTAAAGCCACGCGCGCCCTAATGTATGCATGTGGGTCCTGCTATCGATGGTGCTTCATTGGTCGATGCCTCGCGCTTGCATGCGCCATCAGAAACTGCATGGGCAGGGATGCTGGGATTGGATAAATGCCACTCTCATTCACTGTCCGGCCTCCTTCTACCCCCACACCCCGCCTCTCACCCACACCCACACACATACGCACTCACACACGCACCCACACACACGCACACACGTGCACCCACACTGACATATTCACGCGTCAGCACTCGTTACACGAGGCACTTCTTTGTATCTTGAGAAAAGTGACTTTTGGTAGTCCCGTCATCTTAAATTTACATAAAAAAAGTTTTTTTTTATTTGTCTCTGCATGTATTAGTGTGTGGGCATGTAATCTTCCTTTAGTGGGATGTTTCCATTCAGAGCTGACACGTTGCAAGATGTTATGTTTATTGTGCAGGATAAGTGGAAACGTAGAACACCAGTTTCACTTGAAGCTGTTTGGTTGAATGTTTAGGTTGTGACACAGCCAAGACACTTCTGTGCTGTCATGGATCTCAGTGTCAAGGATCCCACCTAGTCCCTGGTGGTGCCGGGACAACAGTTGGCGGTGTTTGTCAGGATCCCGCACACGTCCTGTAGTGCGGACAGGTAGTAGGACAGGACGACACCAGAAGACCGCGACACTGCGACTCGATGGGAAAAAACGACACCATGTGTAAACGACTCGAAATGATGTTTCTGAGTTTGGCGATACGGCCAACACTGCCTACGATATAAGATATTTTTCATTTTCCAGGAATGCTAAAGTTGTGCCGTTGGTAGTGTCGTGGATGTTGGAGCTGTAACTAATGAACGGTAATAAAAAAAGCATTCTAGACTTCCGCTGTCTTTTGGCTTGAGCAGCTGTCTTGGCTTTGTGCATGCGCTTTTGAAGTTTATTTTGATAACTGACCTCTTCAACGTATACGATATAAACTTACACTAATAAGAGTGCACCCATAGATATACATGAAAACATAATATACAGGAGACATATGGACAGACAGACAGACAGACAGACAGACAGACAGACAGACAGACAGACAGACAGACAGACAGACACAGACACACAGACACACAGACACACAGACAGACAGACACACAGACAGATAGACGAAGATACAAAATGGGCATGCAGACAAAGGACAAGTGCAATTTTTCTTTTCCCCAAGGGCGCTTTTTCATTCAGCGAAATTTCCTGTGACTGCTTAAAACTAACGACTGTGGCAGCACTCATGTCATAAACTGCTCACTCAGCCCCAACGTGTTCCAAAATCAGTTACATTACTTACTGAGTGTATTGTATTATTCGCTTTATTTTATTTCAAGCCTCTCCCACGTCTATTGAATTACGGAATAGGTAGTTTGTGAGAGTAATGGAAAAAGGCCCTGAAAACCCAATTATCTACACGGAATCAATGGCAAAAGTCTTTGGAGAGCTTTCAGAAACTTTTCAATTCTGCATTGTGGAGTAAAATATTTGTTTGCCATGAGATGTGAGCAGTGTACTCAATGAGGTGCACACTAGTGAGCAGCGACACTAGAGCTGTTTGATGACTGCACCATTGTAGATGGCACAGAGTCTACTTCCTCTGTAACAGAAACAATGGTCAAGGCAGCAGCATTGATGACGGTGACAATAAGTGTTATCAAAAAAGTCCACCTATTGATTCGGGTAGATGAAAAAATCAGTTGCTTGCAAAGCGCTAAAAGAGTTTGTGTTTAGACATACCCCTCCCCACAGTTTTGTTGTTGTTGTTGTTGTTGTTGTGTTGTTGTTGTTGTTGTTGTTGTTGTTGTTGTTGTTGTTTGTTGTTGTTCTGTTGTTGTTGTCCTTCTTGTCCTTCTTGTTGTTGTTGTTCGTGTTCTTGTTCTTGTCATCATCATCATTATTTTCGTCGTAGTCGTCTTGTTCAACACGGAAATGTATATAGGATTTACAAATGTATAATGTTGCTGTTGATTATTGTTCTTGTTATATTCGGGCGCACATGTTTAAAGATGTCAACCTGCAGACAGCGAGCCGCTGACAAACACACATCTTGCACGCATGACCGAGCCTTCGTCACCGGAACTGTCTCTGCTGACGTACGAGGCAGGATCCGCAGATCCGCTTCAAACAGATGCATGCGCCGATGATCCTAATTAGCCAATCAGTTATCACTTAATGGCTGCTGCCTTCTTGAAGACCTCGCCACGACAGGCGCAACTGCTAGTGACGTCAGCTGTTGTGATTAGTAGCAGCAGTTAACCCCTTCATGGGCGGCTGGTCTCAGAAATATTTAAACACAGAGGATTGCTGCGGAGAACAAAGAGCAGTCTGTGGTAAGAAAGAGGCAGGCCGGTGCGAGGCTCAGGGCGGCAGCGATTGTGGGTGAAGGGGAGGGGGAGGAGGCGAGGAGGGGAGGAGGATGAGGTGTGGTCAGATGGGGAAGCTGGTCGATCGCGTCACTACCGCCCAGCAGCGGAAAACTACAGGGGAGATCAGTCTCCCTCCGCCAACCAGATTTCCATAGCCCAGTTTTCAAATACTTGCCATAACAATAGTCAGAAATACGACGGCTGAGGCCTAGGTTCTCTAGTCTCACAGACGTCCCGCGAGACTCCACGAGACACGTGTGTGATCAAGTTTAGTTCTGTCAAGGACGAGCTGCTCTGTGGGCGATAAAGCCGAGCAGATGAACCAGACTCGTGTGAGTGGTTCATGATTGTAATCAGTCCGCAGCTGTAATTATTTTTTATTTAGGTCTAGTTTTTCGTGTTATCGAATTAAAAGTGAATATATTTATGGTAGGATTTTGATGAAAATGTTGTCACTTTAAAGAAGCATTTAATTGCCCCGGTGGTTGATATCAGTATGTTGATGTACGTTACTACTGAATAAAAAGTAGGATTAGGTTACAATAAGATACTGTCACAGTTCACAACAGTTCACTGCTGATACTTGCGGCAGACACTTCTTACAGTCCAGTAAGGGTCATCAGAACAAGGTCAGGGGCCAAGGCTTTGGTACGCAGGTCAAAACACACGAAATAGAATAAGAAAAAAACACAGAAAAAGAAGCAAAATGATTTTGAACTTAAGTAGAGAAAGCTTCAGATTTTTTTTTTTTTTTTGCGTTTTTTTTTTTCTTTTTTGGATAAAGGAGTTGAGTGGCCGTTTGCCTGAGCAGCTTCAGCACGTGGCAAGTTAATCATCACGTGGAGGTTAATCAGTATATTTTGCACGCCAACAAACTGTCAATTACAAGACGATTCTACAAGAGGATCAGCGCCATGGAACAGTAAGGATTATCTCAAAAAAATCAAAACTTGACATGGAAAGACAAAGAGGACACCATTTGATGAAGACCAAAAGATGCTAATGTTATTAATATTGACCGTCATTAATTCTGATATCATGATTTTAACAAACAATGAGTGTGGGGTCTTTAAACAAATGATGGAGACATAAACAGATGTCATTTGCAAGTCGGCTGTAGGGCGGACTAAGTAAAAGTTAGCAGTACAGAGAGAACTCTAAAAACAACAAACGCCAAAGACTTCCACTGTGCGGGATAGTGCATTCAAGGAAACGTTGAAGTAATGGTCGACTTTCTGTTTGTCCCGAGCGCCGATATCCGCGCGCGGCAATGGAGCCCTGGACCCGTGTCCACATCCGTGGAGAAACTTTGCTTGGCGGAGAAACGCGGCACTCGCCTCATTGGTGGCAAATCAAAGAGCCTTGGCGTGGCCCGAGAGCGAATTATTTGACAGTCACGCCAGCTCCGGTTCCAGCAGAAAAACGGGAAAGATCTTATTTGACTACGACGGGTCTGTAATTCAATGTCGGTCTCCCTCTATCTGCACCGGCCAGCCCTACAGTCGGTATTTAGCCGTGTCACAGCGTCTTCAAACGTCCCACGGAAGTCCCTTTCAATGTCCTGTCTGGGAACTCGCCTCGGGGACCGTCAGATACTGCCTCCATAGATCCGCTTACGTGGCGTTCAAATTGAATAACAAGCTCAATTTGCCGATGCCGACAATATATAAGCACGTTGGAGGCAGCTTGAGCGCTGCACGAGAAGAAGGGACTTGTTCCTGGACGCTTTACTCGCCGGTGGCCAAGGCGTTCTCCGACTCGTGCCCATGCCAGGGCCAGGGCGACTAACTGTACTCACTGTGGTTTTTTTCCCTAAGCAGTCGACGGAAGGTCATTTAAATGTTTCGTAGTTCAATTTTACTTTGCACATTTCGAGGTTCATCCTAGAGAGAAAATTTGATCAAACTTGTCAATCCACCATCCGACAGCGGTTTTTAAGACTGTTTCGACCAAATATAACAAAAAAAATCCCCTTCAAAAGTGGAAGATAAACTCCAGTTCGGAAAGGCTACGTTTCCTGCTCTGGCAGGCACGCGGCTCCAAATAAGGATCGAAGCAGTTTGCGGTTTAGACAGTTCCAGGATTTCTTAAACCTACATCTCGGTGTTCACGTGTATATTTTTCACTAGTTGTAGATCTTTCTTTCCTTGAAGGCAACCGTAAAATAAACAACTGAAACGAAAAAAAAATCAACGCAGCTTGTAGCGACCCCTGATGCCAGTGGTGATGCGAAACCGAAGTGCGCAGCTGCTTATGAACATCCGGGCTCTTCGCTTGGACCACAGTAACGTAGGTCCCTTGCTTGCACCATTCTATGACAGGAACGATAAATCTTATAGCAGGACAGTTTGTATGAGGGATTAAATTAATATTGCTTATTGCTAGTAGGACTAAAAATTATATTTCATTTGTTCTTTCAATGACCTTTATGAAGAGATGTGTTTTGAGACCGAACGTGAGACCTTCGAAGAGACCATTCCGAAGAACAAGCAACATTAATTTGTGATCCCTTTATAGTTTTCCAGTTTTAGGTTGTTGTAATTGTGTATAAAATGTGTGGCATATGACCAATAAAGATGCCAAATAAAACAGCTTTAATATTTACCTGTACTTTTCTTGAGACTTGCTTCTAAATCTTGTGGGAAAGCATTTTATTTTGTTATTTTATGCACACTGTTTTTATTGCTTGCAATCTTCACAAAACTACTTTGATAGGAGACTGATCACTTCTAAATATATCTATTCTTCCGAGAAGGTCTTAAAAAACAACTGTGATTGCTGCTGCTTTTTCTCGGCAGATACAACATATGCTGTAGTGCTCGTCGCCCCCTTCACAGCAAACATTAATTTTCATCAATGGAGAAGTGCTGAAAAGTTTTCTCCTTTCAATCCTATGCTCTGTACTGAAGAACAATACAAAGCCAAGGATTTTCTACCTCCATGTGCAAACACTGCTCACTCAGTCCTTCCTGTGGCACATGCTGGCCGCAGCCCATGGCATTGTGAAAGAAAGTCTGTGCAAGTCAGGTTTATGACTGGCGTCATTCGATTTGTTTGCGAGTGTAAAGTCCAGGAAGTTGCCTAAATGCCTTCTGTCGACAGAGGCTTTCACTGCCGTCAACAAAAGTTAGCTTTTTGCCCGTCAACAATCACCGGGCCACCCAGCAGACTAGTTTTTTTATTCATAGCATTAAGTTTTATATTCAAGACACTTATAACACTTCCACGTCAACGCTACAGACACAAAAAATGATAACATACAATACTAAAACACACTGTCAAGCCATCGAATATTTTAAAGTTCAGAGTAAAATTGAAAATTTCATCTGCTTGTACAATGTGATACCCATCTACACCTTTGAACTGTAGACATATTCTTGTACAATTAAATAATAAAATTATTGAAACAGCCATCAATGGTCTGTGTATTTGTATTTTCTAAACAAGCTAGACACATTCTGTATTGAAAGTGTGTATCAATTAGACACATTTATTAAAATTCAATACCAAAGCCTAACGAGACAGTAAGCTGAATCTGTAATGTCAGAATTTGTTCCTTGATGGTTCCAGCAAACATTTCCTCGAACATTTAATGACTTGGAGCCACCGACTTCCCACCGCCGTAAACCTCCGAAATTCTGAGACGAGGCGGACAGAGGCTGAGCCGCTACGCCAGCTTTAATTAGCGGGAAATAAAAATGAAATGTCTTCAGATACACTGCATGGGCGCTCCCCTTTATTGCTCGGCTAGCTGGCGGTGGAGGTCGTTGCGAATTTGCTGGTGCATTAGATTAAGGATGCTGGCCCACGTCCACGGCCCACAGGGCCAGCTGCCTCCCATCTATGCCGACTCTCACGGTCCAGCAAGAGGAGTGGGAGGACGAGGGGCAGTGGAGGGGAGCTACAGTCAATCGCTGGTATCTGATCGAAATGCAATATACTTCCGTTGTCCGGCTCACCCAAAAGAACACGAGGAATGCCTCATAGAGGAGATGTGTTGGTTTAGATGAGAAATAAACTACAAAACGATTGCAGTAAACTTTTGCGCACAGACGAATAGGCTGCCCAAATAAAAAAAATGCATAATACAAAGCAAAACAAAGAAAAAATCAAGCAAATCAAATCAGAAAAAATAAGACAAAGCAAATGTGAAAGAATCGTAAAAGAGTTGCATAGGTTTGAGTAATTAATCATTGTTCTAGTCGTAGTTAGTGTTTACAAGTGAGAGGACCACTTGGTGTTAGTTTATACTGAGCTTCCAGAATGATTCTGTGCTTGAAGAAACACCTTGTCGAATCTTTCACGTCCAGAATGATATACGGCGATGTGGTCATCGTGATGTGAGCCGGAGAGGCCAGGAGAAAGGTTAACTTGATATTAGATGCATCGTAAACTCCATCACTGTGTTTCTTCCTTTTGTTCTCAGCCGCCGCAGCTCCGGTCCTCCATTCTTCTTGTGTCCGAATTACGATCAGCCCGAGAGATAGGCACGAGGGGTCGCTGATATTAACTAATAAAGATTTATCTTCCTTTGCTTCTCGTTTCATTTCCTCGTACATTTTGCCTTCGTTTTCTATTTCTTCCAGTCACGATATCAAACACAAGTGAACAAAACCCTCTTTGCCCTTTGGCGGAGTTTTAGTATAGAGTGGGGTTTGGGGAATGGGGAAGGAATTTTATAGTCAATCGTAATAGTTTCATAAAACATTACTTAGTTCACTTATTTGATTTTACTAAATGTTTGGACTTTTTTGCTTACAAGGTAAATAGAACAATGGAAGAATACTTCTTTTGTTGTTATTTTATTTTTTTAGTGTAGCTGGCCTTAGTTTCTGCCTCTCGTTAGAAAGTTGCTATATTTTATTTCTTGGATATGAACTAACGCTTCGAGTTTCAAGTCTACAGAAATATATTTTACGATCAGATTTAAAGCTCCTTGGTATGAGAGTGTCCTCCTAAGTACTAATTGCTTGTATTCCTGAGGGTGATGGGATGGTACTGTTGGGAACTTTTTGTTAAGTGGCCAGCTTGAATCTCCTGGGATGTGTTAAGAAAATTGCATCCCCTATGAAGACGTGTAACTCCAAAGATCCATTTTCTTTTCTTGACAGAAAAATATAGTAGGCAGCATAACCATAGTCTTCAAAACTAAGTATTTCTTATCTAGACATATGACAGGATGGCACAAAACAAACTTATCGGACGTTCAGTCTATGTCGTAGAGGTGTACACATCCAAACTCTATCAGAGAAAATGTAGTGAGAAAGCACATGCTCCTTGGAGCAGAAAAGGAAAGTTTCATAGTTTGTAGATTTCAGAAAAGTGAAGTTTGCGGTGAAGTTGAAGGCAATTTATCACAGAAAACGAAACAACTTCCAGACAAGGTGGCCAAGGTGAGACGATTAGGTGAAGGGACATCACTCTCACTCACGATAAAAACGTTTTGTCTCTACAAGTACAGTGAGGAGCTGTTGAGATTTTTATTTCAAGCTTACAAAGTCTTATACTGGAATTCCCATAATTACAAGTTATTTTAGGCGCATTGCTGAGAACTTTGAAATCATCTGATACGGTTCCGGAATATCTTGTGACCCAAAGAGAGACTGTTTGCCGCTGGGGGAGGTTTGATTTCTGTCCCTGGCCCAGCTTCCGATGATTTCAGACTGTTCAGCCCGCAATCAATAAGATGTTTGATGTGGCCGCCAAGAAGACCTTCACAGGCTTCCTTGCCTATAGACGCGTGGATTTTGCAGGAAGTATTTCAGTCTTTATCGGGAATAGTTTTCATGCTTGTTTGCCTGTTGCGTCGCTCCTGAAGTTAGTCCAACACTCAAGGCTGTGATGTAAATTCTTTATTAAAAACTTAGCAAAAGCTAGAACGATAAAAGTTACGAATTTGCTAAAAAAAAAAAACATTCATAGTACAAAATCTATATTTTCTATATAAGAAAGCATTTAAAAATCTTTGCAAAAAGTTTACGTTTACTTACTAGACATAAATTATAAATATAATTAATTATAATAGTAGAGTACCTTACTTAACAAGTTAGGTGAAGCATAATTATTTTTCTAACACCATATTTTTATTGAAAGGAAAAAATGAATTTCGTTAAAACTAAAATGAGTTTCACAAGAGAAAATGTTTAGACCATTATACTATGTCTACAATTATGTTTTACAATGTTTACCAATGTGTGGCAATGGTTCCCACTATTGTATGAATGATTTCCTTAGTGACTACAATACCGACTTCCCGAATGCAAAACAATTTTGGCTTCTTTTGCACACAGCAAGAAACATTTAAGAACAGCTGACCATGTCAAGTGTAGAAACCGATAACCGATTTTTTTTTTCAATCAACATTCCTCAAAATATTTGCAACTTAATAAACATTTGCGATTCTGCATGTCAAGAGAAGACAGACTGATAGTAGCGGTGCCCTAGTAGACTTGCACTCACCATCATCCATCATGGGAAGGATGTATATAGTCTGATGGTCAGTGGGTTCGACATCAGATGGGGTCAGGAGTGCCAGGCCCGCGAGACCCTCTGAGCAGCAGACGGCCCTTTGCCCACCCGGCAGCAGCAGGGTATTGGATTTATGGGGGAAAGAAAGAACGGAGAGATTTAAGGTACCACTTCTGCAAGCCGTGTCCTAGAGATGCCAAACCACAAACGTCAAAGATTTATCTGAAAGACCTTGTAACTTTGATTTCTACAGGTTGTCTCTAAAATATAGAGATATCTAATATCTAAATATATCTAATTATATATCTAAATGAATTAATTAAAAATATTGAGAAGAATAATCTCATTCCAAGTACTCATAATCTTCCTCTCTCATCTTCTCTAGTATTCTCTCATTCTTTTTTATTCTTCACTCATTTTCTCGCTCGTTGTATTCTCTTTCCAGACTGAGGATTGGGGAGGATGGGAGCCCCCGCCTTGAAAATGTTGGTTTGGAGTAATATTGCTATGAGAAGCCCCTCCACACGAGGACTGAGCTCAGTGTCAGCAGTCAAGAGGCCGTCACCTCCTGTGTCAGTCACCTTTAATGGCAAATCATTATAGCAGACGCCAGCTCCACAGCCATGACACCGAGCCTTGTGGCAAGCACGTTTCACGAGGCAACACCAGTGCCATGAAGTCACAGTACAATGTTCAAGTCAAAGATCTAGAACTGACAAAAAGTGCTTGGAAGAAATGATGGATGAAAAAGTATTTCTCCTCTTGTTTTCCTAGTTCATAGTTGATTACCAGGTTTTCAATTCTTTGCCTTAAAGATGAGTCGGTATCTTCAGACCCTAAGCCACATTTGCTTTAATAGTTACTGCTACAGTCTGAGGCAGCAGTGTCCTAACAGTCAAAATTCTGACCAAGTCCTATCCCTGGGTTAGGTCTAACAATGTGGAATCTGCAAACTGCAGTGCATTAGTGAAGTATGGCGACTTCCGTTCAACGCTCGTCTGGCTCAACAAATGTAGAGGTACACCCGCCATCCTGCAAGGCCTTATCTTGAATGATCTGCAGCTCGACTTCAATCTGCGATGGAGGAGAAATATTTCACTCACCCAAAGCCCAGACGTGTCTAATGAAATCTCGAATAGCTTCATCGCCCAGCTTCCAGCGCTGTTCAGGAGTCCGCAAGCCCTTCGTCATCAGAACAGTTACTACTCTCTGAGGTCAACATCGCGTCCAGCCTTTTTCCTCGAATCACGATCACATCAAAAAATTTATTGCCCGGGATTTCTAAATGGAAAATTGTAAAGTACCCGTCGTCTAGCGAAGCTAGGAGAAAAAGTAATTTACGAAATCGTGCGACCCTAAAGGTCAAGAGCATGGACTAGGCGCGCGGTGGTAAAGGTCGCTTGGGGCAGTGTTCAGCAGCTGAAAGATTCTCTCGAGACCTTCTTCCTTTCGCCGCCGTGACGTTCAAAGCTCCCCAGTTCTTGTTTGGTTTGCTTCCTATCCTGCCCGAAATTGGTGTCAGCGCCCCCGTTCGACGCCTCCGTCCATTAGTTAACCGTTGAATTGCGCAGTTAGGGCAGTTAATGCGCGCTTGGCTGCGTCATGTGACACTGCTGGCAGTACCGTAGATATACAGTCAGTCTTGAAGGCTTCTCAGACAGACCATGTCCGAGTGTTTATCTGCGCACAGAGAAGGCCAGCCGGCGTCGTTAAGGACGAGAATGATTATGTTTACAGATGCGACACTTACAGTATTATTTGTAATCATCCGCCATCAGTGTACTTCATTGTCCGCCACTGGCTGCAGACATCCGATAGCTAGTGACTACCCACAAACTGCTTCCTCTCCTGTCTGGCTAGTTCTTGCAGCAGACTCTGAAGTCTTTGGGGTTTTTGTTTTTGTTTGTTTTTTGGTTTTGTTTTTGTTTTTTGTTTTTTGCTTTTTTTTTTTTTTGGTTTTTGTATTTGTTTGTTTGTTGTTTTTTTGTTTTGATTTGTTTGTTTTTGGTTTTTTTTTTTTTGTTGTTTTGTTTTTTGATGGGTTTTTTTTTTTTGTTTGTTTGTTTGTTTGTTTGTTTGTTAAGCGCGTTTGCCAACATAGCAGTAAGAGAAAAATCTGATATTTAAGAGACAACAAAAAAATGCGTAGGAAGCATGTCGTGAGCTTGACACAGTAAACCGCACACAGGTCGTTGTTGCTGTAGCTACTGCTGCATACAAAGTCCACATTTTAATACAATCTTCTTACTATTATTCTAATAGATGCCTTTCTTTATTCGCTTCTTACAGTAAACAAAAATTCTTTAAACTAATTATTTAATTTTTACTTAATTTATTCTCTTGTCTTGTCGAGCAAGAAGCAAACCGACTTGTGATACTTGTTTGGTTTCTTGTTGTTGTTGTTGTTGTTGTTGTTGTTGTTGTTGTTGTTGTTGTTGTGTTTTCTTTTTTGCTTTGTTTTTGTTGGTTTTTTGTTTGTTTTTTGTTTTTTGTTTTTTGTTTGTTTGTTTGTTAAGCGGGTTTGCCAACATGGCAGTAAAAGAAAAATCTGATATTTAAGAGACAACCAAAAAATGCATAGGAAGCATGTCGTGAGCTTGACACAGTAAACCGCACACGTTATTGTCGCTGTGGCTACTGCTGCATACAAAAAAGTCCACGTTTTAATGCAATCTTCTCACTATTATTCTTATAAATGCCTTTCTTTATTCGCTTCTTATTGAAAACAAAAATTCTTAAAACTAATATTCCATTGAACGTTACTTAATTTATTCTCGACTTTCTTGTCGAGCAAGAAGCAAGACCGACATGTGATTAAAGTCTGGCATCCACACCGCCTGTCTCGCAGACCAACATTGTGACGGACGTTTGGCGCATCAGAGGACGGACAGCGACAGCACCGCAGAATTCCTTTCATCCTGGCGCCCCCCAGCGGCTTCACGGCTCGCTGCTCCCCGTGCTGTGTGCACTGGCCCGTGGACGAGCGTGTCGTGTGCAAAAGCGCTCACGTATGTTTTGCAGCTGTTGACAGACGGGCTCACGAGCCATCAGTGCGGAAACAGGTGAGACCCACCTGTCTAAAACTTTCTGCCCGTAGGTAATCAGAACGTGCAGGACTAGACAGTTAATGAAGTTAGCTGTCTCGAGGGTATTTCCACAAAAGGACAGGAGATTTGGGATGTTGTAAAACTAATAAACGGAACAAAGGATATAAAAGAAATTGAGCATGAATTATAAATTATTTAAGAATTATTAAATGCAGTATTTGTTATTGTGATTAACTCAGTGTTTTTAGATGAAAGGTATCTTAATTTTTCCGATTTTATTGTATCTTTAAAATAAAAGCCCAAGAGTGTTTACGATACCACTGTACTTTTCAAGCCTACACACACGCACACACCTGATTAAATGCGGCCGTCGGTCGACTGAGGGTCTCCAGGATGAACCGGAAATAAAAGCCGCATCCTCAAAGTCTAAGTTTTCTTCGCCGCAGTTGTGGCCGTGTGACAGGCTGGTGTCAGGAGGCGGACGTAGAGCTCAGAAGCCCTCCCTGCCCATGTCCGGGGCGCCCCACCGTCCTCCTGTGGATTTGCAGCGGTTTTGAAAGTGCGGCAAGAACACCTTTCCTCACAGGGCGACGAACAGCAACTTTGTAAACACCAAGCAGTAGTGCGCATGTGCAGACCTGCCCCATGACAGGAAGTACTGCGATGCAGATCCGGAAACTGTCACAAAACTTTGTAGACTTGCTTCTGTCTGCTGGTTGTTCATGAAACTTTTGGAGGTCCCCCTTCCACGGGTGTGGGAATAAGACTTTTTTTTGAAAGATGCTACTGATGAAGCAGGAGGGGCTGGAGTGGGTGGAGGACAACTACGACTTGCTGTACCCAGTAAACTTTCCTAGCTTGCCGCCTGTAGACTTTAAACAAACTGACAGTCTACCACACAAGATACACAAGTTCAACAAATAGACGAAACCATGGCATACATGACCTAAGTGCATGGATGAAGATAAAGACTAAGGATAGGGCGTGATTGCACTCTTGCTTTTGCAAGATGTAATGATTTATAAGGCCTAACTTGAAAGCGTTCAAGAGACAGTTCTGAGACAAAAAAAAAAGTACAAGGAATTCCAAAGAGAGTGGCCAGAGAACTTGTCCCTTTAATTTTTTTTTTTGGCATAGAGGGGAGGGCAACACAAGCAGACCGCAGAGGTCGAGTCGGGTGGTAAGAGGTCAGTAGCTCAGACAGGTGTGCTGGGGACAAGGTTGTGAACACAAGGTAGCATGTGTGGCCATCTTGTCATCAACGCAGGGTGGGACTGACAGCCAGTGAAGCCTGCAGGGGGAGTATGTAGCTTGGTTTGCTTTTCGCCTTCGGAAGACAATACGAGCGGCATTATTGTGAGCTCTTTGAAGTTTGTCCTGTAGGCGATATGGGACGAGTCTAGAGTTGCAGCTATCCAGCAGGGACAATATAAAAAGCAGACATGAGCTTTTTGGTGACAGAAACTGACAGGTGACTGATCCTGCGAGGCTCAAGGAAGATGGACTTACAGACTGCATTGATATGATATTCAGAAGATAATGATGTGTCGATGATAATACCAAGATTTGGGCGGCCCCGGAAAGAGAAATGTTCACCCCTAGAGAAATTAGAAGTAGTAGAGGATGGCGCACATTTTACTTGATTTGCAGAGGCTGCTGGGAGGACTTCAGTTTTGTCGTCATTGTTTTTCAGGTCGTTGATGGACATCCAAACTCTCAAAGAGTTTATCGTGGTGAGTGGTGGTGCAGACCTGCTGGAGATGATAAGCGGGCCGGACATTAAGACCTGTGTATACGGGTGATGGTGCGAGGCCCAAGTGACAGATCGTAGGAGGCCCAAGTGACAGATGGTGTGTAATAATATCACTTTGATGGACATTTTGCTATACTGCTGAGTCACTGCTTTCTCGCATAAATAGCAGGAGATGTGTTGGTACGAGAATAATCATAAAGGCTTCGTGGTTTGTGGGTTCCTGTCATAAAGCAGCACGTGGCTCAATCAAGGAGTTTTGGCTCGTGGCTACTGGACGTCCTCGGCCTCTATGTTTACTAGGCTCTCTGATGCTGTAGCCTCACCTGACTGTTGTTACCTCCACTTTTTATTTTAATAAAAGTTTTGTCTTAAATGAATAATGAACTCGCGTGCACAAATACATACACAAGAGCATCCAAACCCATGCAACACCTAAACATACACACACAAACCGCACTCACATACATACATTAGCACAAATGCGAGAGAGAGGGTGTAATGGGATTTGTTTGCTCTGTTTACAACTTTATTCATTATATTCATATTCATCAACTTTATTCATTCTGCACTCAGTTTGTCCAGGTACAATTTCCATGACATGTATTTACACAGGACTGTTGTTCCGTCCGTGAAAACGAATATCTATGGCAGCCGGCATGTCGTTATCCACTTCATCAAAATACAACTACTAACTGCGCCATCTTGTTTTCTTTCGTATTGTAATTTCTGTGCTGGCTTCACCTCCCCCTCACCTCCTTTTTTGTCCTGAGAGCGGCAAGCCCCGTGAGCTCTGGGCTAATAAGCCATAGAGCTAATGGGCTGAGGGAATACAGAGATGACTTCAGAAGAAGAAAACCTAATTATCAATGTGAATTTGCAGCAGTCGGGCTCGGCGCTACGATGAACTACAATGGCTGCAACCCAGAGCGTCGAGTGATGAGAGAACATGTCATCGTGTCCGGCGCCTCGCTTGCATAATGGCAGCCTCGTTTTCCTTCCACCTTCCCTGGTCTGAACTTGTACAGTTAGTGTCCCTTCCCTAACTCGACAGCTCATTTAACGGATGCACGATGTTTGGGTGGAAGCCGTCACGTGACTCACCTTTACACCTGCTCGTGCTCTTCTTCCTCTCATCGGGACCGACTCTGGTGACGACGTTGTCCAGCATGGTTGTGAATTACGTACGAGTTGTCAAACTTTGCTTTATTTGTAAGATTCCTAAACATTAATTTGACTTATTGCAGATATTTGATATTTATAACGTATTTGTTGTTTGCTGGCATTGGTTCTCCCTGATTCTGAAACATGTAATGTCAAATGATGAAAATGAATATTTTTATTTTTCTATGCATGAGAAAATGTTCCAAAATTCATTTTTTTAATTGTTTGTTTGTTTGTTTGTTTGTATTTTAAGATCATTGGGAGTGTTTTTAGTGAAGAAAAAATTTGCTTCCGCTCGTCCTACTATCTAGACATGGTGAACCATTTTTATTACGGCGCCTTTGGCTGCTTTGACAAGAAGTTGCCCTCATATTTCAGGTATAACTTGTTTATTAGTAAATATCTTTGGGTGGGATGTGCTTTTGGTATTTTAGTCAACAATATGGAGTGTGAGGAATATTAAGCTTATTATTTACTGACATTTACTGGAGGTCTACATGAGATGTTTAAGAATGTTTATGGTGAGGATCATTTCATCTACGAGAAGGACTTGGCTATGCACTCTTATGTCTTTGAGATTGGTTTCGTGTTAGATGACGACATGAAATACAAGAAGCAGACGGAGCTGTACTGGACACTACAGAACACTATAGGTGGTGACAACACAAGGCATACCTCAGCAGGAACTATTGGTGCTATTGCATACATTACGAGGAAGACAAACTTTATACAATTATTCCCAATTTCATTTTAAAAAGAAGCTCATTCTAAAGAGTTCTGAATCCTCAAGAAGACACGGTGTTTCAATGGTTCTAACCTCCTGTGCTGCTCCAGTCAGTAGAATATTACACACCTGCCTGCCACTAATTGCGGTCTTTAACAAGTTTTTCCAGGCAAGTGCCATCCTATCAAAATACTAGAGTCGTTGGCATAACAATGCTCAAAACTTCATGCCAGTGTCTGCATCCGGAGCAAGCAGCCTGTAGAGAGCCAAGCGTTGTCACAGTCATCCGGGCATGTCGCCCTGCACGGTTGGGTGAGCTGTTAGTGCAGTGCGGGGGCTGGGAGGAGTGGAGACAGAGGGAGAGGAGAGGGAGAAGGTGGAGAGGAAGAGACAAAGGCAACATCACAGCTCGGTGACTGACATCTGCGGCGTTGCGCTGAACACACAGGGAGGCAGGTAGGTCGTAGCAGTCTCGCACCTGAGCGTTTGTTTGACTGAGCGTTGACGAGTGTTGGTGTCAGCGTCCAAAGACTCTAACGAGCCGCCGCGCTGCTAATTGCTGTTGTAGTGCGGTCCTTAGCCAGGGGGATGGAGGAGCAGGCTGGTGGGAGGGGCAGCGGGACGTGCTGACGTGCCTGAGCTCAAGGCACAACATATTGAGCGCAATGTGGCCAACACTAACAGATCTGATGTCACAAGGGCTCGCCGACTCGCTGTGTCTCTGCCATCTGATCGCACGAAGCATTTTTTTAATGTTGCAACTATTTCTACTAACTGTTTTTATTACAAGGGCGATGAACCAAAACTACCGTCTGTATAAGTCACAAATAAAATGTCCTAAACCAACTGAATATTCCTCCAAAAATATTTCATATATGTCCATCCCATCTACATGCGTTGCTTGTAAACAACTCTCAACAACGATGATGTAATGTGGTCTGTTTTAATGTATAATATTTCCGGAGTAATGCTTCTGTCTAATGTTTTTCTGTATAATTTATTTGAAATAAAATATATAATTCATAAATGTGTATTAGGTGTTTGATTTTCATTTACTTTAGTAATTAGTAAAGTTAAGGTACACCTATACAGGCGTTCTGTTACCTCCTTGTTAATACTTGTGCTTCTGTATCGTTATGGAGCTTGAACTAAATAAAGAAGATCGTCATTGTTACAATCACACCAACGCACATCCCTTTGTGTGTCTGTCTGTCCGTCTGTCTCTCTGTCTGTCTCTCTGTGTCAGGCATTCGAGCTCTTCTTTCTCTGTTTTTCTCCCTCTAATGATACAAACGTACACTCTTTTTATTTTATATTTCTTATGTGTCTATATTATGACTTCGATCTTTTTCGTGTCTTTTTCTTACTGTTTTATTTTCAATGTCTATGTAAACGATGTTGCAACCTGCACACAGAATGCGATGTAGTCTTTCATCGCTCTTAATGACGAGCATTTTAAAGTAGCTTCTTCTTTCTTGCCTTTCCTTTGAACAGCTGATGACAAACACTAGAAAAGTTTGGTTTGAGCCAGAGTAAACTGATTTTTAGCATAGAAAAACTGATTATCTCATTTAGTATGATGTTTGCGAACTATCCTCTAATAGTAGCATCCCTGTGATAAGGCTTTTCTTATGAATCGGATTTATGACAATTTGTCTCCTGGCCTGACGACCGTAGCTAAGCCAACAGAGCGTGAAATTAGGGTCCTGACATCAAGAGGGTTAATACAAGTTTCTTTCAAATGCAGTCTCCTCCAAGTCCCTCCCAATCGTGCGGTTCCTCCAAGCAAAGCAGAATAAATATGACACGCTTCCTGTGAGGGGACACCGCCAGTGTACTCTCGCTGATGATTGTCAAACTGCGAGAGAAATAAGTTTGTGTGCCGCTTACTCCTGTCGTTTCCTTTATTAAGTTGAGAGGATATGAGTTTTATTCCTTTTTATTTTATTCTTCGCCACCTCCAAGTTATCTGGTGTGCATTTTCCAACTCCAAGATTTCATTTGTAGGTGCAGATTTATGTCCCTGGTTGGCCTTTTTCGTTAGATGACAAATGTCAAAAGCGGGAAAAAAATATTCTCCCAAAGGCTTCTTTTCGAAGGGGAAAAAAAAAAAAAACAAGAATGCTGGAAATTTTTACATCCAACACATACAAGAAAATTATTTCGCCTTATATCATTTTTACTCTAAATCAAACTTCTGCAGTCAAGCTTCTGCGAGAAATTCTTGTAAATAGAGCTTTCTTGATACGGACCTGCATCGCGAAATTTCATCGCAGATTCGCCCTCCATCACCGTCAATCATCACCAGCGCCACGTGATTTGTGGCCGCAGTGGCGCCCCCTGGCCAGCTTTTGATATTAAGTTTCCCAAAAAGAACACGCTCTGTTTCTTACAGCTGCTAGGGGATGGAGACTGAGTTTCATCAAGCACGGTAAGGAAAACTCGGAGAACAATTTGGATTTACAGCATTCAGAATTATCGAAATTCGCACTTGTGTCAAAACTGATTTGTGGCCTAATCAGGCGAACCTCTCTATGTTCCCTCAAAAATTCCACCTACTTTTTTTTTCCACATGAGCTTCTACGATCCCCTTCCATGGAATGCTGAAGATAAATATTAGTCAGCAAGACAATTTTAATAAATATGTCGTGTTATCCGAGCTTTACAGCTTAGCCATCCTTGTCACTTCCGCTCCACAGTTTTCCACCGTCTCTGAGCAAATGTCGTTAAGCGAGCGGTTTTATGTACTTTAGGGAAGAACCCTCCAAGCATCATGACTATATATATTATATAACTGTTTTCAAACCACGTGGAAGATACGTGGTGGGACTAATAATTTATTTTTCCGTTTCGCTTCTTTTTTCTTTCACTGCTGAATAAAAACGCTCGTTAACTTTTGTACTTGCATATCTCTGTCGCCTAGGATATGGCAAGTGGCCTTTTGTAGCAACTTGATTACAATAATAACATGGTGTTAGGTCATCATCAATGGTTCTTTTTCCTTGCCTTACAGTCTCTTGAAGAGTTTAACGGAGAGAGAATAGAATAAATATGTAACAAACAATTTGTGTTCTATATTTTCTTCCTGATTTTCGCTCTGGGTCTTCAATTTCAATAAGGGTTCGATATTTTAAAAATGCCATAACATACAGAGTAGAATGAAGGAAGGCTGATCTCGGGGATAAATCAGTTTTATTCCAGCACTCAAAGGCACGCATGATAGACAGACTCATTCTCTAACAAATAAAACTAAAAATGGTATTGCATCAGAAATGCAGACTACAGGAACGGGTAAATCTAGCTTTCTTCGGATGAGTTGTCTCTCGCTGCCAAAGTAATCTATCACACTAGTATCAAAATATCTTTCATCCCACAGGCCAGTTTGCGCGGATGAAGAATAAACAAAAAAGCCTGAATAAAATATCAGGAGCGGGTAAAAAGCCGTTGCAGTTTCAATCTTTTGATTTCATCGTTCCCAACAGTCACAGTACAGATTACACAATACAGTTGAGGCGTGCACCTCTGACCTGGCGACAGACAGTTCACCTGCCCGTAAAGTTTATGAATTGGATTTGTCATAAATAACAACAGATATTTCATTCCTGTTTCATCCTTAAAATTACGGTCGGGTGGTCCTTCCTCCCTTCTTGCTATTAGTGTGAATGCATGCGTGCGCGCGTGTGTGTGTGGATTGAATTTTTGTGTTTGTGTGCTCGCACATGCTTACATGCTGTATCTGCCGGTGTGAGAGGAGTGTTAAATAAATGTTATATATTAATTAACTGTTGTTGTTGTTGTTGCTGTTGTTGTTGTTGTTGTTGTTGTTGTTGTTGTTGTTAACAGTTGGATTTTTATACACGTGTTGCTACTTTAAAGAAAACACACTTCGCTGTGCAGACACCAAACAAAAGTAAAAGACGTTAATAAGAAAATACAGATTCAAGATAAATACATTTTTGGTGTATATGCACAGGCTAAAACCTATCAACAAGCAAGACTCCATTCTTTGAATGTCCCTCCGCTCCCTCTCCAACTAGCAAAGGACTCACTTTATCTCTACGGACACTGGGGTCTAGACAAGCAAGAATGGTTATCACCACTTACAGGTGGGACTGCCTGATTGCCTATCACCACTCACAGGTACGACTACCTGATTGTCTATCACCACTCACAGGTACGACTACCTGATTGTCTATCACCACTCACAGGTACGACTACCTGATTGTCTATCTTCACTCACAGGTACGACTACCTGATTGTCTATCACCACTCACAGGTACGACTACCTGATTGCCTCACAGGTGTAACTGTCCGTTTGTGTATCATCACTCACCGGTCAGACCGGCAGTTGGCCAGTATCCCATCCTGACATCATCTTTAGCCATTTGTCAGTCTCACATTATCTGTTTCCAGCAATGTATGCGATAAACCAGTAAGTATAAACCGACTTCAGTCAGTAATTATGAAGTAATGCAGTCGGCCAGTAACGAGCACAGTTTTTTTTTTTCCTTTTTTTACTTTTAATTAAGACAACGCTGCAACACAGTAATACGACCCTTGGCAGATCTCTCTTCAAAAGGTCCAATCGAAAGATAATAAAACTTTGCTGTAATGATCAACAGTCCTTTCCTTGTCGTCTATGTTTATTTGCGAAAGGTTAATTATCCTCTTGTCAGTGTAACTTGTTTGCCTGGTCAACACTCCTGGATAAGGCCGAGAATTCTGGGAGATGGATGCTGTTTATTCTCTGTATCGACCAAATTTGATTATTTTACAAGTACTTAAATTATAGTCTGGCCTAAAACTAGAGTAGTAGCATGTACATGAACGTTTGTGCATCGTGGACACTGCCAGGTGTGTAGGTTAACACCTCTAATTACAAGATCAGTACACCTTTAGTTTGTTTGTTTTTATGTTTATCTTTGGCTGCTTCTGAGACTTTCTAAGATAATTTCAATACATTAAATATTGGGTGAGTGTCTGTAACTGTCGACAGATGGAAACGGCACTTAAATTGAAAATAAAATAGACAGAAATGTGATGGTCACGTGAACAGCACATCTGATGACTCACGTGCAGCATGTGTGACGTGATGCTTTTTAGGCGTGTGACGTGTGAAATGCACCCGCAAAAACGTCCACCGCGTTCACATTATCCTGCAGGTGCAGAACAGAAAAACAGAAAAAAATTAATCAGGTAAAGCCAAATACATTCCAATCCATTCGCCTTCATTTACTTAGGTCGCAGAGGCAGACGACTAAAAGCGACCAGCAGGAAGGGGAGGAGGGGAAGGAGCATGACCACACCCTCCTTTGCCCAGCGCCTGATCTGCTCGTGATCCAGTCACTGCACGCACTTGGGCCACCAGTCAGACATCTCCGCCTGCGCTCGACATTAGCGACCACTCCCAGCCTTGCTCTTCCACCAGGTAGGTACAGGTGAGTGCCAGCCGCGGCGGTCAGGCGACCCATTTGTCAACCAGGTATTTCAGGTGTTTCGTCTCTGCGACCCACGTTGATGCTGATTGTCTTGAGCTGGCTTAAGGATGTAGAAACATTAATCAGAGAGAAAGATAAATTTGAGTGCCAGACTGCGAGACAGAGCGTTTCTTATTGTAACAATTATCCTGAGATTTTTTTTAGTTTTCTACACGAGCTCTTTTAATTTTTTTAATGGAAAATACAATACAGATCGTGGCATGTTAATCCAGAAACGAGTTGAGAAGGATGGTGAAATATATGTCTCTAGTACTTTGTCTATAAAACTCCTAAAATATTTTGTTCCTGAATTTTTGCTGTCTCTTTAAGGTCAATAGAATGAATCGTCTTTACAGAAATGTAATTAAAAAGTTAAATAGAACAAATACTTTTTACTTCTAACCCAGTCGTTTCCAGTTTCATGACTGACAATAACCACAAAATGAACTTAATTCCCAATGAACAGCTTTGGCAGGACAATAAAGACCTACGGACATCTTATACACACATTCGATTTCAAGTTTGCGAAACATAAAAGTACAATTTGCAAAAATGATAAAAGTTTAGAGGTAAATACAAATGCCTGGGCGAACTTTATTCTCCAGACTTCTCAAGGGGTTCGACATCCAGGATTAAGTTTTCACACAAGTAAAACAAGTTTTCAAGCATTGTGTGTAGTGGTCCAACTCAGGAGACATTATCTACCAGCGAAGACGTGGGCGTCCCACAGACTGGGTCTGGTCGTCCCACAGCAAAGATAGGAAACAGACAGAAGGAGGGAAAGAGACAGATGAACAGCAGTTTCTTACTGCTCAGTAAAGACAGCGGAATCCCATCGTCTGCGTCCGACAAATGTGGGGAGGGGGAGGAGGAGAAAAGCTTTAAGATTAGATTTGCTAACAAATAGTTCCTGCCTTCAAACATTGATCTGCCCAATCTGTGCACTTCAAACTCGATAAAATCAACTGTTCGTGGGGCAACCTCCAGACAGCGAGATGCTCTCCCCACCAACATTATTTCATTTCTGTGGGTTATTTCCATGTCAAGGACCTGCTAAAATGATGGACATAATGTGAAGGGAGGGCTATCACGCCACCCTGCGTCTGGCTAGAGGACTAACTGTGTCTACAAAGCGTGGGAATTAGCGAGGGCCGACTCTACAGGCCTGTAGTGTGTTTACCAACCCCAGTCACCGGCCAGCAGCTCGATGTTCCAGTGTTTTCCAACGTTTACTGCGTATCACAACCAGTCTCATGTTGACAATCACCAGGAATGCAACGTGTGTAACGTGTCACGTGGTTTTACTTTTGTTACACATCAAACGTAATGTGTCTTACCTATCACAGGGTTTAGCACAGATGTAATGTTTTATTGAAAGAAATGTGTCGGTTATTACACACCAACGGGAATGTAGAATGCATTGTCAACTGTGAATGCGCATAAGAAATAATAAAACAGAAGGACAGATAGACTAAATGATTGACGGGCAAAAAAAAAAGCTAATATCGGAAATAAAATAAATTATAAAATACACTAAAAAAAAAGTGGGATACCTGATATATAAATATTATTATCTGGTGGGAGCGATGGTGTTGCTATAAACAAACCTGGTAACAGTAACTGTATCAAACATCGGATACAAATAAAAAGAAACTCCTTGGTAACAAGACTATTCTTGTGCGAGTTTTCTCCCTTACTGGGTCATTAAGTGATTGTCCTTGTCCACGTGCCGGAAGTTTGCCCACTCAAGTGGGAGCTATTGTTATTGTTATCATCATCATCATCATCAGTTGTCATTAAAGCGCATTTCCTCAGACCGATAGCTGTAAAAAGAAATCATTCAGCAGATAAAACACAGTATGAATTGCATAGGTAAATCAAAGAGGAAGAACAAGACATTGTTTGTCAGGTGCTCACGATCACCTCATGATGAAAACACAAACAATATCTTGCTACACTCGTCCGAAGCGAGTTGTTGTAGTCTGCGGTCCTGTTTCACCTCCGCTATTCTTCCCAAGCTGTATCCAAGCTGCGAGTAACATAGCGGAAGATGCCGGGATCAGATGAAGATGCCGGGCTGATAAAGTTTCAGGATCCCTAAAAAAGACTGGAAACTGGCTTTTTCGACTTCGGGACTCATCCGCACCGGTCACCTCTCCTCGGCGTTTTCATTTCCCCATCGCACGTGAGTTGCTCGCGCTCCGCGGACAAATGAAAATACTTTGGCGCTGAGTGCTGGTGGCTGAGTGTTTTCCGTAAGCATCTTCTGGCCGGACAACAGGACAAAGTCACGTGACGAAAACAGCTAGAAGCACGTGCAGGATGAGGTAGGCCGGCAAATCCTCGGTGTCTGAGATCAGTTTCTGGCGGAAAGAAGATCCACGAGCCACTCGCTCGTCACTGGTTCAGTAAAGTTCTGTGCAGTGACGTACTGGGCTGAGACCTCGTCACCAATAGAGTGACGTGCGAGGTTCAGATCCCATCTCCAACTCAGTATAGTTCTGGGTTCATGTCTTATTCTTCTCGACAAAAGTGTATAGATGACAAGTCGCATGAATCGTTTTTAGAAAGTTTCTTACGCTAATCGTGTTTGTGTGGAGCCTCAAGGAACGAACACTGAAGCAGACGACAGCAGAGATGAACAAACAGCAACAAAGACCGACGGTTCAAAGCCTCTCAGACTCTTCCTCCGGCATGCCATCCTTCTCAAAGGGACAGAATTCTTACAAAGCTTCAACACACTTTAAACAAATATGTGTACAAATATCAGGTCTTGTGGAGGGACATACAGAGCTGTGAAACATTTCTCCTAATGTGTTACACAGCATATTCCTGAACTACTGATTTTACTGTATAACATCTGGTCAGACATAGAAAGAGGGAAAGAAGAGGAAGGCACTGCTAGGTACAGGATATATAAGTTATTATCCCCAGGTGATCTTTACATGGGTAGACAGGGAGGCAAACTAGTTGTGCCCGCCACCAATCAGCCAGCAAGGAGAGCCTTGTAAAGTTAAAGTTAGGGATGGCTCGCTGCTAGGTTGACAGGACTGCCATAAATCTCCTCCATACTGCCCACCCGGAGGATTTCTTCTCTCAGGCTCCTGTGCTCACGATGGCGAGAGATAACCTGTCTGACCCCGGCAGTCGACTCCTGTGAGCACCAGCTGCTGACGCGAGAACTCGGGGTATTTCGGTAGGAGGGAGAAATTGGACGCAAGTTAGAGATAAATCGGACTTGTTACAAGGTGTAGGCAAGGTGGGACGGGTAGACAGTCAAGTGCCGAGGGTAGGAGGACCAGCAGAGTTGTGACGTACCAGGAGTGATGGAGGAGCTAACACGTTTACGTCAATAGTCCTCGCCAAAGCTCCAGGGACATCGTTTGTGACTCTGACACTAACCCTTGACTGAAGCTGTTACTTTACAGCTGTAACTGCTGGTCTCACTTTACTACCAAAGGTTGCTAGAGCTGCTGACCCTGTCCTTCTCTCAAGAAAATCCATCTTTCACATTCAGAGGCAGGGTTTTAAGGTGTTTCCGCTTTACAAATAGAGGGGCGCCATCGGGGAATTTAATTTCGTATGCTTCAAGGAAAAAAATATGGAAAGTGAATTACCTATCTTTAAAGAGAGCCTGCTAATGTCGATGTCTTCTTGTGATGTATAAGGCTGATGTATGAGGTTTGATGTATGCAGCTTGTGATGTATGATGTGTGGTGCTTGAGGCATGTGATGTGTGATGTTTCAGGAGTGATCTGGTGGTAGTAAGGTATGATGATCTCTTGCCGCTACTTTTGTCTCTTTAATGAGCATGATTACTGAGCATGTTTAATGAGCAAGTTCTGATGTCCACTACTGACCACATGGCTCTAGCTTCCTTCCTCTGCCATTCACTTCGTCATCTGTCAAGTGATGGTTGTCACATGACATTCTCTGCTCGAAAGTACATCTTTGTGAGCACCTGACTGCAGGCTACCCTCGGCGTTTTTACATGACAAAGTAGAGGACAGATGATTGTCATTAAAAAATAGACCAAACTGTTACATGAAAGTATCAAATTATGTTCCCTTTATCTCCATGTGTATTGCAGGGGATGTGGAAGCGGTGAAAGTTCGCACAATCACTTGCACATCCGGGTATGCTCTTTGTTTACATACACTTATTCAGCGCATTCATTGATTTCTACATCATTTAGGGATAAACTGGAAGATCGGTAATCGGAGGCACGGAAAGCACACATGATAAAACAAAACAACGAAAGAAAATTCTAGGCGGCGCATGCGTGAATCTGAGTATGAAGCATGGCTGAGATAAAGGCTGGGATAGTAATTGGAAAAATATCCGGAAAGGATACACAGGAGGTTAAAGGTTACAGATATGTACTGTTAATAGACATCCATTAATAAATGTCAACGACAGTTTCATCAAACAAAGTTATCTACATCATGGTAGCACAGTGCTCCTTGTATGAGTTATGTAATGAGTGTGTAAAGACTTTCCAACGAGACATAATAATATGATATAGCTTACGATTGTTTAGTAGGCCTGCGGGCCAATGTACCATTAAGTGATCCTGTGTCTGTCCTAAATAAAAGTGACATCAACATCTTTAAGCGTTTTTCTTTCCTTTGCAAGGTTCTAAGGGTTTTCTATCCTTTCACTAATCAAATACAAATTCCTAAATTTTGCATCTGTGTATTCTACCTATTTCCTGTTCATGGCAAGTAAGAGAAGCCAACAAACAGGACTGATTGTGAAGCGGTGTTAGAAGAGTTTGTGAGTAAAGACAACTCGGAGTATGCGGATGACAGCCTGTGGTCCTGCTTGCATCACAGAACTGACAGGAAGTCTACTCATTCTGGAGGCCCACCCGTGTCTCTCAAGCCTCGTTCTTGAACTCTAGCACTCAGTTCTGACCCTTGCTGAGACTCGGTGCTTGATGATGGAAGTCATTGCTCATTCCTCAGACTTTATGCTCATCTTCCATAACTGCCCGTCGTTGAAATTCAGATTCCATGTCTGATGTCCTGTATGTACAACAGTTCTCCCCGCCACCTGCTCTGTGGGCCTGGTGTTGATAGCAGGTGCGGTCTGTGGCTGCCTCGCTGACCACAGAGATTAGCTGAGCGACCGAAGAGTGGAGTGGAGGCGCAGTGATGACTGTGCTGTTTGATCTTTGCCGGCTGCGACTCTTCCCACGGAGTTGTGTCCCTCCCGCCCCCAGGCACCCCCTCCGTTTGCACTGCGGCGAGGGAAGAAAGGACACGGAGGGCGGCTTATCTCCCTTGCACGTGCATGGGCGGCGAGTTTGAAGGCCAACGACTACACTTGCGATGACAGCGAGTCTGATGATACTGATGTGCACACCTGAGTGTAGGATCATCCCCTCCTCTGTCCCACCTTTCCGCCGCCGTCCTTGTTTATTTGTTCACTGTAAGCTATTATTCAAGGGAACTAATCACTGTGTATGAACCTTGATTTTTGAAAACAATTTATAACGGAGGTTAGTTTTGCCAAGATGACTTGGGGTTCACGTGTGAAAGAGTAAATATTGTGTGTGTGTGTGTGAGAGAGAGTGTGTGTGTGGGTGTAAGAGACAGAAAAAATGTCGGGGTGTGCGGGGGTGTGTCTGCCATCGCATGTTTTATAAATGCTTGCAACATCGATATTAACGAACGATAAGACAATTATTCACATCCACAATTTTCTACAGAGAGAGAGAAAAAAAAGGAATAAACGAATGGTATTCATATTTCTTCTTTATACGTTTTGTAGGGTTCGTTCGTCCTAGAAAGCGTCTTAAGAGAATAGATTTGCAGCATAGCAAAAGATCGAGAAGGAATAGAAAGAAAAGAAAAAGAATAAAGAATAACAGAAATATATAAGAGTCATTATGTATGGTCGTAACAGTCAAAAATAATTTGCTAAACACAAATTACATTAATTGTAGTGTTTAACAATACTGCAAGAGCTTATTGTGGATCAAAGTCCTAAGTCCAAAAAAAGAAAGAATAATCAACGATAGCAAAGATACTATTTAAATTTTGCTAGTTATTGGTAATACTGTGTTATACTTTACAGATGTTACATGATGCAACATGACACTGAAGTATTTAATAATATACGATTTTCTTCCCAAGTCCAAAAAAAAAATTTTCGAACAAGATCAAGGGGAAGCTAACCAATAAGAAATATTGTCAAACATTTACAGATTGTTTCCCTTGTTCCTTTTTCTAAAATGTCTATATAACTCTAAGAGAAAGATTATTTTATTTTAAAATATCTTGCATAATTATTATCATCATTATCATGAACAATCTATTCCTCTAATCTGTGTGTTAATGAGTATACAAAGTCCTTACCATTGCTGGTGTCCAGTAAGAAATCGTTTTGTGGGCTGGCAAGCGTAAAATTATCTATAGAGTCGTCCTGTAGATGATGATTTGTTTCATGAATGTATTGTCAGATTAATCAGTCAGTTTGAGTTAAACTGCTGTAATTATTAAGCAGGGAAGACAACTCCTGTCTCTTGGATGAAAGTCCTAAGTACGCACGGACAAGCACAATGATAGAGTATGCACAGGAAAACAAGAGTTCAATGCTTTGAAGAATCTTTATGCCGTTGTAAACAAACACTAGAATTAAAAACAGACAGAACTACTTGTGATGACATTTAGATACACAATCTAGCTCGAAGACAGTGTCATGTCTAAACTGTACTCTGGTGGCAGAACTATGATAAAAGCAAAGATGGTCTAGCAACAATGAAAGACAATCACTTTTCTCTCGCTAAGTTTTGTTTTATTTTACCTTAAGAACTATCATTTGCTGAATTCATAAAAATCAAAATTTTTTGCACACCAGTTATGGACACACAGTACGAATTATGCTTAAGTTGAATGAAAACAACAGAGCAAAAAAGAAAAAAAAAGAAAAGAAACAAAGACTGGCACAAAGACACAACGGTGCCAGACAAACGGTAACAGAAAGAGAGGTAGGTGAGCCACCACTATTATGGTGAATGCCTGTTGACAACATGATAAAACACAATAAACACAAAAACGCATAACAGTTATTTGGACGATTGGTTCCCTTGTTGCTTCTTTGCTGGGTAGGCGTGTTAGAACTCGTGTGTATCTGTCCGCATATTTATAGAGAATACGTGAAAAGTTCATTGAATTTTTTTTTAACAATTCCAGGAACATTCACTACTTCAGTGTTTAAAAGGTAACTTTCTTAGCTTTTTTCAGGTTCTTCTATCCAATAATCTCTTTTTTCTACAAGATCTTCTTTGTGACTTTACTCGAAGATTTCCCAAAGCCAAAAGGCATGCAGTCCAGGTCACGGTCCTCCTAACGCTTGCAAAAAGCTTTCTGATTGGAAAGTTTCTATGGTCTCAATCACGTGACCATGTAGTGACCACACGAGTCCTAGAGTGCCATCATAGGATCGCCTTCACCTGCCGGCACGGACCACCCCAGACTGCGTGAGGCGGTACCCCGGCGATCTACGCGACTGCAGACCGTCGTCGACTTCGTCGTCGTCGTCGTCAACGGGAAGGCTTGGCAGCTGGAAGGCGGAGGCGGGCAGTCTTCCGATTCGCACAAAGCTGGCGCGGCGGCTCAGGGGAATGAAGTCATCGCTTCTATCTGATTTCAGGAAGTGAGGTTCCGCCTGTTGACCATCACTAGGGACTACGCCTCTGTCTTCACCTGAACGTCTTCCTATCCGTACGAAGCGGCTTCTGGGAAGATTCCATCGCTTGCTTCTTCCGACGTCATCTCCGGCTGTAAGCAGAAGGTACCGAGGGCTTGCACCTTGGCTGCTTTGTGCATGAGTGGCCTCCTCCAGCAGCTTACTGACACCAGATGTCGTCCCTCCACGTCCGATGCGGACGAAGCTGTTGGTAGGCCGATATTTCTTGGGTCGCGCCCTTTGCTCCTCGTGCTGTCGCAGGCGTGACCTCCAGTTGTCGCGTGCTCGCTCCAGAGCAATGGCGCTCGCTCGCAGCAGTGACATCAGTCTGTCGACGTCCTCAGGCCATCGTGAATTTCCTGCAGGATCCGCTTCATCTCCCATCCCTGCTTCCAGATCCTCCTCTGGGAAATCTTCGTAAGAGACACTGTCCAAGAGAGGTGGGTCTCCATTCTCCCCCGCTGACGTCAGTTCCGGATCGAGAAGGAAATCGCCAGTATTAGGTGACGTTTCCGGTATTGAGGCTGCAACTTCAATGACGGCGATGACGAAGAGAAACGCACCGAATGGATGTTTGTAGCTACGTGTCATCTGAAATGTCACCAAATACACGAGACATGTCACCTTTCCCCTGTGCCATAACAATTTCTAAAAGACAGAACGAACAATTGTGGAAATCGACTGTTTAGACGGATTGCTGCTTTAATCGTTGTAAATTACCAAAGCTCTAAATTTTATAATATAGTGTATAGTATATAGAGTATAGTATATAGAGTATAGTATAAAGGACAAACACCAAATATTAAACACAAAATTGTTGAGAAAGACACTTCCTGCACTCACTATATTATGTTATATGTTGTAGCACTTCACCTACGTGTAGACTCAGTTCAGATAATAAACTGCAGGAATGGAAGGAGAAAAAAAATAATTTTGAAAGAGTAAAAGACTTAAATGGTGGCATCATATCCGAGATAAAGATATTTTATCAACTGTTTGCATGAAGAATATTTTGGACATGCGCACTAAGACGCTCCAAAACATTTTTGCGATAACATTTTTAAACTGTTCGCTTGTTGAAAAAAGTATTCTCTGGGGTCATTTTTATGTGTTGACATAACGTTTTTCCATCTAAAAGCTCGAGAATAAATTAACAGCAAGCCGACAATGTCGCTCACTAGGGTCAAGAACTAGAACATTGAGTGATATCAGCAAGATTTGTCTTTGGTGCGGCAATAACTTTTTGGTAATTTGGCGTCAAATTTAAAACACAAGTAAATGTTTTATGTGCCGACACATTGGGATTTGATGTATCAAGTAAGATGACAAAACATAATAAAGAAATATTGCTCTGAGCTAAGAGACACTTTTACGTGTTCATTTTTATAGGGATCATAGCAATAGCAATGTCAGAGACAATGAAGAAAGCTATATTTTGTTATTTTATGAGACGTAACATCATATTGTGATTAAATTTAAAGCCTAAAGAAAATATGAAACTTGTAAACGTATTATAGATAATATTTAAAATAATCTGATTAATTAAAAAATATACAGTGTGACTTTCCTATAATGCACATTGTCTCAAAACATTCCAACCATCCTTATCTCAAAGAAGTATATCTCCCTGATGTATGTCCGTTCTTACGTGGCTACTTTTACTTTTCGCAAATTATTTATTTTATGAAAATGTTTATATTATTTTGCATGTGTAATTTAACTTAGTAAAAGAATACATACAACTGAGAAGTTTTGATAATAACTGTTGCATTTTTTTAAATCGCTGAATTGACATTGTCTTTTTGCTTAATCCTTGAATAATTCTTGAAATGTGAATACTGTACTTTAAAATGTTTTAAGAGAGCTACAAAAATCTTATGACCCTCTATATTATTACGGAGGACAGGTGAAAATTAAAAAATAAAGTATTTATTCTTTTTAGTATTTATTACAGATTCTTTCTATCACGTATACTTACAACTATTTTAAACTACACGCGTACTGTATGGACACCAAGAATGGCTAGCACTGTATAAGACACCAAGGATAGCTAACACCGGATAGCTAACACTGTATAATATCATGGTAATATGCTAGGTAAAGAGAGTTACCTTTGTGAGCAGGTGCACGGTCCTGGGTGTAGCAGGTGAGTGAGCAATACCTGATGATGTCTTACTTTAATATAGAGCTGCGGCCAAACGTCCCACTGCTCCTACGCCTGTCTCACTTCCTGTGACGTCCATGCGACTACAGTGACGCGGGGGCTGCAGCTGTGACGTAGTAGGAAAGCAAGAGGCGTAGATACCCAAGGGGCCAATAGTTTTGAAAATAACTGCGATTATTTAGTGTGTACACCCCTATGTAGCTACGTCACAGGTTGACTGCGCGACGGTTAGCCTTAACACTTCTCATTTGTTATCGGAGCGATCTCGCGTGGATTGTGTTTGCTGAAGTGACATGCCAGTTATAGAGTGGGTCAACAGCTAGAAGAGCTTATTAGTCATCATGCTGCCAGCGCCACAGGCTGGGGTCTAGCTCTTGTCGCTGGCTGGGGGGGTTAACGTCCACTGCTGCAAAACAAGAGCTTTGCCAACAACTTGCTGAAGGGCGGGGACAAATTCAGTCCTACAGGTGATCACTTACACCACTCCGCCTTTGGGAAGGGGGATAGGGGTCTTTCAGTTGTAAGTTTTGTGGATTTGTTCTTATACACACAACCACACACACACACAAACACATGCACGTGCATATATATATATAAACACGCAGGCCATATTACTATCATCTCAAAGATTCGCGCTCACACACACACAAGCACACACACACACATATTGGTGAGCTGTGTTTGATGTTCTATCCTTCTCCCTGCACCCTTTCGTTGCATTTCTGTCATCGCCCAAGCCTCTTTACAAACAGAAGAGGAGATGACTAAAAAGGCCCGTCATTTTCCTCTGGCCTCAGCAAACAACCGGAGGTTGGTCGGATGCCCTCTGTCAGGAACCATCACTCTTTCCATTCTGCTTCCAAGTTCTCGTCGACAGCTTCTAGCGAATGGGACAGATTATTGCTAATCGAATGCAGGATTTAGACAGCGTGACTGGGAGTGGAAAAGTGCGCTTGAAACAAAAAAATGTGTTTGTGTGTGTGTGTGTGTGTGTGTGTGTGTGTGTGTGTGTGTGTGTGTGTGTGTGTGTGTGTGTGTGTGTGTGTGTGTGTGTGTGTGTGTTGTGTGTGTGTTCGCGCTAACCAAGGCACCATGCTGTCGCAGGTTCAGGAACATACAGCAGAGATATAACCGAATATTGCAACACAGACAGAGACAAACAGAGAAAGAGAAAGAAAATAGATCAATGTGACTCATTAATTTACTGGTTTGTTCAATCACTTATTGTTCCTTTATTTTCAAATTTTCTCATCCTCTCTGTGCCTCTCAGTGTGTTGAGACAGTAGGTTTGCAGGATACAAAAAGATCAGAAGACCGACAAAAGAAAAGAAGAAAAAGTATGAGAAACTCAGAAAAGGTTAAGTAGGAATCATGATAGGTAACCTACGTGTACTTGTTATCGAATGAAATAGTTTGTAAAATAAAGAAATAATTTACCTGAGTTAAGGACGCCCCTAGAAGCCCACTACCTGTAGCCTGTAACAAGTCTGCAAAGGATTGTTCTGGATCAACATCTTCACAAAAGCAACATTAACCCACGAAATTCCATAAGTCTGCAGCAAGTTGTTAGCAACTACAGCCTATGTTTGTGCTAAATTCTCAACCACAAAACATTGACAGCTCAGTTTTCTTGATTACAGGCAATAGTGTTGGCGAGAAAAATAAAAATAATGTGACATCTTCATCTACAAGCATCGAGCTGACCACTTTGTTGATTATTGTTGAGTTTTCTCTGCTCAGCTCTTTCATGGATGTTCCCATGTCTGTTGTGTTGAGCTGCTTCTTTGAAGTGGCCGAGATGTATGTACTGAGTGAGATTTTAGTTATAACACATTCGATACATTATAGCCGGCGACCTGTTTATCTTTAATTTCTTCCGTGTAAACTACAGAAATAACTCAAACATACTTTCTATCTCTAATACTTTTAATATGATAATGAAATATTTAATAATATTATACGAGTTTTTGCAAATCACAAAACAAAGGACTTAAGGGGAAGCTAACCAAACAGAAATATTGTGCAACGTATTTGGGATTAGTTCCCTTACCTCTTAGTATCTGTGTGTAAAACTTCAAACATTATTTCATTTTAAAATGACACCTGAGAAGAGATCGTATTATTGTTTTTATGCTTTTTGCAACAGAAATATTTTCTACTGATTTGTTGTGTTTAGTAATGAGGCTACATTCTCTGAATGTTGCGTACTGTCCTGTAAGAGATCTTCAGTGTTCTGTCTTAGGTCTCATTAGTGTAAGAGAGAGAAAAAAAAAGTGTGAATGTCTGTGTGTGTGTGTATGAAAGTGTACATTTGAATATGTAAGTGTTTGTGTTAGTGTACCTGTGTCTTTGTGTTTGTGCCCACGAAGGAACAGAAGGATGGATGTGTCTATAAGTGTCGATCTATTTAGAGAAATAACCACATTTTAATCACACTTTTTTGGTGGTGGTGGTGGTGGTGGTGGTGGTGGTGGTGGTGGTGGTGGTGGTGGTGGTGGTGGTGGTGGTGGTGGTGGTGGGTTTCTTTTGGGGGTGTGGGGGTGTTTTGCATTGGGATGTTTTCGTTCCTCGTAGACGTTTTAAGTGTGATCGTCGTTACTCTATTTAATGGTACCCAACCGACTTTATAGAAGTTATTAAAAGCGAGAGAAAGGTATATAAGGGTAACCTTTACCACCCGTAATGGTAGCAGCTGACTTTATAGCAGATATTTAAAATGAGAGACAGACGGAGAAAGATATGAAGAAAATATTTCCCGTCATGGGTGGTACCCACCTGACTTTATAGTAAATGTTAAAACGAGAAAGATATATAACGATAAGCGTTCAAAACTGTAATGGTACCAGCTGACTTTATAGCAGATATTTTAAATAATATATTTATACATAAAAAGATAGTCGTTCTCATCTCAAATGGTATCAGCTGAGGTTATAGCAGATATTAAAACTAGAATAAGCGTTCAAACCAGTAATGGTACCACTGACTTTGTTGAATTTATTCAAAATGAAAAATAGAAATATAAAGATAGTCGTTCCCATCTTGAATACTGTTGGTTATCTTCATAGCAGTAGTTTAAACGAGAGAGAGACAAAAAAAAAAAGAAGTTCCTACGGACGGACAAATACAATGATAGAATATGCACAGAAAAACAAGAGTTCAATCCTTTGAAGAATCTTTATACCTTTGTAAACAAACACTAGAATTAAAAACAGACAGAACTACTTGTGATGACATTTAGATACACAATCTAGCTCGAAGACAGTGTCATGTCTAAACAGTACTCTGGTGGCAGAACTATGATGACTGCAAAGATGGTCTAGAAACAATGAGAGACACTCACTTTTCTCTAGCTCAAGTTTTCTTTTATTTTAGCTTAAGAACTATCATTTTCTGAATTCATAAAAATCAAAACTTTTTACACACCAGGTATGGACACACAGTACGAAATATGCATAAGCTGAATGAAAAAAAAAACAGAGCACAAAAAAAGGGAAAGGAAAGAAACAAAGCCAAAAGACATGCACTCCAGGTCAAAGTCCTCCTAACGCTTGCAAAAAGCTTTCTGATTGGAAAGTTTCTAGGGTCTCAATCACGTGACCATGTAGTGACCACACGAGTCCTAGAGTGCCATGATAGGAGCGCCTTCACCTGCCGGTTCATTAGGGACTACGCCTCTGTCTTTCCCTGAACGTCTGCGAGGACCCCATCGCGCTGTTCTTATGAGCTCAGTTAATTGTGTAGGCGTGAAGCAGTATGTAAGGTTTTCCAGGGCGTCGTCCCCACCGGCATCTCTGCTGCTTTGTGCATGAGCAGCCTCGTCCAGCAGCCTACTGACACCAGATGTCGTCCCTCTACGTCCGATGTGGACGAAGATGTTGGTAGGCCGATATTTCTTGGGTCGAACCCTTTGCTCCTCGTGCTGTCGCAGGCGTGACCTCCAGTTGTCGCGTGCTCGCTCCAGAGCCGTGGCGCTCGCTCGAAGCAGTGAAATCAGTCTGTCGACGTCCTCAGACCATCGTGAATTTCCTGCAGGATCCGCCTCATCTCCCATCCCTGCTTCCTCTGGGAAATCTTCGTAAGAGACACTGTCCAAGAGAGCTGGGTCTCCATTCTCCCCGGCTGATGTCAGATCGCGAAGGAAATCGCCAGTATTAGGTGACGTTTCCGGTATTGAAGCTGCAACTTCAATGACGGCGATGACGAAGAGAAACGCACCGAATGGATGTTTGTAGGTACGTGTCATCTGAAATGTCACCAAATGTTACCTTTACCCCTGTGCCATAACAAACAATTCCTAAAAGACAGAATGAAAAATTGTAGAAATCGACTGTTTAGACGGATTGCTGCTATAATCATTGTAAATTACCACAACTCTAAGTTTTATAATATAGTATATAGTATATAGTTTATTGTGTATAGTGTATAGTGTATAGTATACAGTGTATTGTATATAGTATATAGTTTATTGTGTATAGTGTATAGTGTATAGTATATAGTGTAAAGTCATTAAGACTTTAATGGTGGCATCATATCCGAGATAAAGATATTTTATCAACTGTTTGCATGAAGAATATTTTGGACATGCGCACTTAGACGCGCCAAAACATTTTTTGCGATAACATTTTTAAACTGTTCGCCTGTTGAGCAAAAGTATTCTCTGGGGTCATTTTTATGTGTTGACATAACGTTTTTCCACCTAAATGTCGCTCACAATGGTCAAGAAAGGGAATCTTTGGCGATATCAGCAAGATTTGGCTTTGGTGCGGCAATAACTTTTTGGTAATCTCGCGTCAAATTTAAAACACAAATAAATGTTTTATGTGCCGACACATTGGGATTTGATGCATGAAGTAAGATGACAAAACATAATAAAGAAATATTGATCTGAGCTAAGAGACACTTTTACGTGTACGTTATTAAAGGGATCATAGCAATAGCAATGTCAGAGACAATGAAGAAAGTTGTATTTTGTTATTTTATGATTTTTAACATCATATTGTAGAACCTGATTAAATTTAAAGCCTAAAGAAAATATGAAACTTGTAAACGCATTATAGATAATATTTAAAATAATCTGATTAAGTATAAAAATGTACAGTATGGCTTACCTATACTGCACATTGTCTCAAAACATTCCACCCATCCTTATCTCACAGAAGTATGTCTCCCTTGTGTACGTGGCTACTTTTACTGTCCATAAATTATTTGTTTTATGCATATTATATCATATTATTTTCCAGATGTATTTTGCTTATTAAAAGAATAGATCAAATGTAGAAGTTTTAATAATAACAATTGCACCGAAAGAAATAACAGAATTGACATGGTCTGGTAAAAAAAAAAAACTTTTATCTTAATCATTGAATAATTCTTGAAATATAAATTCTCTGCTTGAAAATGTTTTCAGAGAGCTACAGAAATGTGTTACCCTCTATAGTATGACTGTGGACAGTTGAATATTAAAAAGAACAAGAAAAAAATTAACTATTTATTCTTTTTAGTATTTATTACAGATTCTTTCTATCACGTATACTTACAACTATTTTAAAGTACACGCCGACTGCATGGACACCAAAGATAGCTAACACTGTATCAGACACCAAGCATAGCTAACACTGGATAGCTAACACTGTATAACATCACGGTAATATGTTAGGTAAAGAGAGTTACCTTTGTGAGCAGGTGCACGGTCCTCGATGTAGCAGGTGAGTGAGCAATACCTGACGATGTCTTACTTTAATATAGAGCTGCGGCCAAACGTCCCACTGCTCCTGCGCCTGTCTCACTTCCTGTGACGTCCATGCGACAACAGTGACGACAACTGACTTTGTAGAAGTTGTTAAAAAAGAGAGAAAGGTATATAAAGATAACCTTTACCACCCTTAATGGTAGCAGCTGACTTTATAGTATATATTTTAAATAATAAATTTATATATAAAAAGATAGTCGTTCTCATCTCGAATGGTATCAACTGAGGGTATAGCAGATATTAAAACTAGAATAATAGCATTACGATAAGCGTTCAAACCAGTAATGGCACCACTGACTTTGTTGAATTTATTCAAAATGAAAAAGAGAAATATAGAGATAGTCGTTTCCATCTTGAATAGTGCTGGTTACCTTCATAGCAGTAGTTTAAACAAGAGAGAGAGAGACAAAAAAGAAGTTCCTATCGTCAGTTGTACCACCTGTCTACATAACGACTTTTTTCAAAGAAAAAGAAAGGACAGGAATTTAAGCAACTTAATTCTCACTGAAGTCTTCTGTTGTCCACGTTTAAGAAGTGTGTGTTGGTGTGTGTATGAATAGAGAGATAAGTAGAAAGTGTGTGTATGGGTTTTTTATCCATTATTTCTGACTCTCAGTCTATTAATTGCAGTCCGTAGACAAGGTCTGAACAGATATGGTGAATACAGTCTGTAATTAAGCGTGGAGAGCCTAACCAAGTGGTGGGCATCCCGCTAGACATGCATCCTGTTAATTATCTTCGATGGTACCAGGAGTCTTTACAGCAATAGTTCAACGTGCCACTTCTATAAGAAACACCATCTATTAATATCGCTTAACATATCAACGACCTTTTTCCAGATGGCGGCTGATGGAAAATTTAGCAATAAAACCTTTGATAGTTTGAGAAGTTTATGGCAGTTAGGAAATTTTACATGAGACAACTAAATTTTTATTACTTGAATCATCGCATGTCCAGCAGTCAAGGACGCAATGACCGTATCGGTATGTTGACATGTGGACATATAAATGTTTTTACTGTGCTGTATAGCATCTGCACAGTAAACTGTTTTTTCACCAAGACATCATTGTCATGCGCATGTGATTTGTTGTCCACCGCACAGCTTGATTTTCATTTTTATTTTCATGTGCAGACCATGCAATGACGGTTGTATTATCCCAGACGGCGGGCATGCGACACGTGCAGTGACTCATGGGACCGTTAGTGCCAGGAAGACTGGGAGTGTACACGTTGCAAAACGACTAACACACTTTGACCCGATTCACCTGGCAACCTTTCTCTTTGAACCTACAGTCTGGCTTCAGAAAACATCTTACCTCCGTGAACTACCTTCATGTTTTTAAGCTTTTGATGCATCTGTCTTCTCACATCTTTGTGTGTGTGTTGCTTTGGGAGGTTTTCGTTCTCTGATATGCGGGGAAGGGGTGTATATATATATAGGCAGATATAAGTATGTGTGTGTCAGGGGTATAAGAAAAAAAATATTTAAGCAGATATGTTTGCTTGTGTGTGTTGGGGTTTACATACACATATATATATACTGTGTTAATGAGTATACAAAGTCTATTTCATTGTTGATGTCGAGTAAGAAATCGTTTTGTGGGTTGGCAAGCGTAAAATTATCTATAGAGTCGTCCTGTAGATGATGATTTGTTTCATGAATGTATTGTCTAATTTATCCGTCAGTTTGAGTTAAACTGCTGTAATTATTAAGCAGGGAAGACAACTCCTGTCACTTGGATGAAGTACGCACGGACAAACACAACGATAGAGTATGCACAGAAAAACAAGAGTTCAATCCTTCGAAGAATCTTTATGCCTTTGTAAACAAACACTAGAATTAAAAACAGACAGAACTACTTATGATGACATTTAGATACACAATCTAGCTCGAAGACAGTGTCATGTCTAAACAGTACTCTGGTGGCAGAACTATGACTGCAAAGATGGTCTAGCAACAATTTAGAGACAATCACTTTTCTCTACCTCAAGTTTTCTTTTATTTTAGCTTAAGAACTATCATTTGCTGAATTCTTGAAAATCCAAATTTTGTGCACACTAGTTATGGACACTCAGTACGAAATATGCTCCAGTTGAATGAAAAAAAAACAGAGCTAAAAAAAAAAAAAGAAAAGAAACAAAGCCAAAGAAGCATGCACTCCAGGTCACGGTCCTCCTAACGCTTGCAAAAAGCTTTCTGATTGGAAAGTTTCTAGGGTCTCAATCACGTGAGCATGTAGTGACCACACGAGTCCTAGAGTGCCATTATAGGATCGTCTTCACTTGCCGGCGACGACCACCCCAGACTGCGTGAGGCGGTACCCAGGTGATCTACGCGACTGCAGACCGTCGTCGATGTCGTCGTCCTCCTCGTCAGCGGAACGGCTTGGCAGCTGGAAGGCGGAGGCAAGCAGTCTTCCGATTCGCACAAAGCTGTTGCGGCGGCTGAGGGGAATGAAGTCATGCTGCAGGTTTGCATCGCTTCTATCTGGTTTCAGGAAGTGAGGTTCCGCCTGTTGACCATCACTAGGTACTTCGCCTCTGTCTTCCCCTGAACGTCTTCCTCTCCGACAGGAGCGGCATCTTTCGAGCTTAGCTAAGTCTGAAAGCCGTATGCAGTATCGTGTCATCCTCACCAGCACCTCTTCTGCTTTGTGCATGAGTGGCCTCCTCCAGCAGCCTACTGACGCCAGATGTCGTCCCTCTACGTCCGATGCGGACGAAGCTGCTGGTAGGCCGAGATTTCTTGGGTGGAACCTTTTGCTGCTCCTGCAGCTGTTGCATACATGAGCTCCAATACTCGGCTGCTTGCTCCAGAGCGGTTTGGCTCGTTTGAAGATAAGACAATATTTTGTCGATTTCCTCAAGCCATAGTGAAATATTTCTTGCAAGATCCGCCTCATCTCCCATCCCTGCTTCCAGATCCTCCTCTGGGAAATCTTCGTAAGAGACACTGTCCAAGAGAGCTGGGTCTCCATTCACCCCCGCTGACGTCAGTTCCGGATCGCCAGCATCAGGTGACGTTTCCGGTATTGAAGCTGCAACTTCAATGACGGCGATGACGAAGAGAAACGCACCGAATGGGTGTTTGTAGCTACGTGTCATCTGAAATGTCACCAAATACACGAGACATGTCACCTTTACCCCTGCGCCATAACAAACAATTTCTAAAAGACAGAAAGATCAATAGTGGAAATCGACTGTTTAGACGGATTGCTGCCATAATAATTGTACTTACAACTTTTTTAAATACATGCGTACTGTATGGACACCAAAGATAGCTAACACTGTATAAGACATCAAGGATAGCTAACACTGGATAACATCATGGTAATATGCTGGGTAAATAGAGTTACCTTTGTGAGCAGGTGCACGGTCCTCGATGTAGCAGGTGAGTGAGCAATACCTGATGATGTCTTACTTTAATATAGAGCTGCGGCCAAACGTCCCACTGCTCCTACGCCTGTCTCACTTCCTGTGACGTCCACGCGACTACAGTGACGACAACTGACTTTATAGAAGTTATTAAAAGCGAGAGAAAGGTATATAAAGATAACCTTTACCACCCGTAATGGTAGCCGATTCACCTGGCAACCTTTCCCTTTGAACCTGCAGTCTGGCTTCAGAAAACGTCTTACCTCCGTGAACTACCTTAATGTTTTTAAGCCTTCGATGCATTTGTCTTCTCGCATCTTTGTGTGTGTGTTGCTTTAGGATGTTTTCGTTTTCTAATATGCGGGGAAGGGGTGTATATATACCTAGGCAGATATAAGGCTGTGTGTGGGTGGGGTGGTTACACATGTATACATAAGCAGATGTGTGTGTGTGGTGTGGTGATTATATGTATATGTGTGAATATGAGTAGTTGTGTGTGTCAAGGGACATTATATATCTATGTAAATATGAGTATGTTTGTAAGGAGAATTATATATATAGGCAGACATGAGTAAGAATATATGTGTACATATATCTGTGTTTAGGTAAGAATGAAAGAGATGGGCTAAAAATCACCTCCAAAACTTTTTGGTTGTTTACATGTGTTTATATACTTTGAATTATTTGATTGTATATTTAGTGATCTTATTTGCATTATAGGGCTAGAAGAAGGAAAGAACAAGTGAGTGAGGCAAGAAATTACCTTTTAATGTATTAACTGTTACAAACTGACCAGTGAATGTGTGTGTGTGTAAGGGAGATTGCATATAAGATATACAGTCATGCATGTGAATATATGCATATTTTGAATATCTCAATACCCTTAAAAGGGTGAAAAAAATAAAGATTCTTGAATCAGAAGCTTCAGAAACTGATGACACTCTGAAAAACATGAACTAAAAGCATGGAAGCCCACAAATACAAGCACTGGTTAAAAATGCCAAATGCTGTGTTTTTCTGTCCATGATAGGAACAGTTGAACACTATTGCCCATGCTTGTTATAAGACCATTGGTGCCAAGCAGAGGAATTTGTGTATTGTTGCAATTAGTAAATTGTCATTTACTCAATATCTGAACATGCCACTGCAGGAGAACTTGTTTAATTGATTTCATGCAAACCTTATGCTATGCTAAAAATGCAGAAGGAATATATATATATATACCACACACACAAAACAATTTTTTTCATTTCAACTGCTAAATAGTAAATGAAAGGTGTGTGTGTGTGCGCGCGAAGGGTATGGTTCTAGATGTAGGAAACTAGGAATTTTTTTTAATCAAGCCATGCATTCTTTTACAATGTTTGGTAGCTAACCACTTGCTTTGTAACTTAGCAGATTTAATTACCTCTAGTATTAAAAATGCTTGTCACTTATCAATGACATTATATTTTGTGTGTTTGAATCACCATATTCAGTGAATGTGTAAAGCAGTTTTCAGCACATACTACAATGTTTTCAGGAAAAAAAGATAAGAGAAGTTCACCTTGCCTGTATATTCTTTCACAATTTATACTTCGTGCACTTCTTTCAAGTAAATTTATTCACAAAATCTGGAGAAAAAGGATATTGAACAAACACTTTTAATTGAATGTTTATTTTTGTATTACACAGAATTAGTTTAGAAACTTTTCTCAAGACATTCCTTTTTACTTTACCTTATTTGCTTTGTACTGGTACTGTTAAAGACAGCATTTGTACTAACCAACCTAATCTAAACACAAGGAAAGAAGGAATAAAGAAAATAAAAAATTACTTGGAAAAGGCGAGCGAAAAATCAAAGGAGGAAAAATAAATACAGAAGTTTTTTCCCCCATAATTGATGGTAAATACTGTCTTTTAACCACAGTTCACATCAAGAAAGATGTATATAAATATACTAGACCCGTCTTTGAAGGTACCAGCTGGCTTTACAGCCACCGTTCATAGTGACTCATATATATATAGATATGAGTCTCATATTTGATGGTAACACCTGTCTTAATAGGGTTAGTTCACAACGAGAAAGAGTGAGCTCTTCCAGCAATTCCATCTTTGCTGGTATCATCTGTCTTTGTATCGGTGGTTCACAAGAGGAAAGAGAGAGATATATACACAAAGATACGAGTTCCCATCTTTGCTGGTATCATCTGTCTTTCTGTCGGTAGTGCAACTCACTATCGAAACACTGGAACTAAAAAAGAAGTTCTTGGCAGGTACAGTCCTTGTTCGTGTCAAAAAGACATGTTCCAGTTGTGAACATTGTTTGCAGTATATTTATTTTCAATGCATCAAGGAAACTTTTCACGAATACAATTTTACAAACTGAATCATTATCAAGATCAAGTTCAGAAATGTCATTTGAAACAGTGCGATCCTGTGTGTCAGTGTCTGGCAGACGATGACTACAGTGATGATGATTGCTAAGTGTGTATTCTTCATCTTACATTCAGTGGACTTGCGAAATAAAAATAGTAATTATATTAGTAACTACAAGAATTATTATAAGTTTATTAGTAATGATAGTAATTATTAACATTCATAACATGACATAACAAAGTACATTCATAAAAGAATTACAGAACCAAGTAGATATTTTCAATAAAGTTGTTATATTTACATCTCACATTTTCCACATTTAAGACAATGTAATATAGTCACGTGTACATGGGAGATACTCAAGCAGTGATCACTGACAGCAGTCGCCTAATACAAATGTGTCATATTCTAAACAACAACGATAAGAATAATAATATCTCTTTGAATAAAATACCAAACTGAATACCTATCTCAACGAAACAAACAACTTAGATGTGATTTAACTTAGTATAAGATGAGACTACTCTAAATCGAAAGGAAGATAAGTTATAAACAGGTAACTGATGGTTTCACCGGGTAGACATGCTGTAGAATGAATAAACAGACACCGAAGACAGGATCGTGCTGGACCATGTTGTCCTACATGAGAGACAAATACTGTATCCCATCCTGGCCTCCTCCAGCCCGCCCTCCTTCGCTAAAATGTCAAGCAATTCTTACATATCAAAGCCATTCTTCTCGTCATCAACATAAGGCTCAACATCTCACTTTCTTTGGATTTTAGCTGCTTACAGAAAGTTGCTCGTTCTTTGCAACCTCGTCATGCTCGATGGATATGGTGGCCAATCGAATAATTGCTGACGACAGATAACTTTTAAGTAATTTGCACTTTGAGAAACTTTGCTTTTTACTGTCTAAAGGGGTTAGGAATACTATAAATACTATAAATATAGTGCATTGTGTATATAGCTGTCTTCAGTCACTCGATGTGTAATAAAAATGGACAATGAAAATGTGAATTTCTTTGGAATTCATTGTACGATTCGCAAGTCTTTGTCTTCCGCTCGCAAACTACGACAAGCCTCACTGGTATAATGTGAACTTCGATGCATTATTTGAAAATTTACATTTGAAATTAGATACTTAAGACTAAGTGCATTATTATTTCATTAGTTGCAGATGAATGGGTAAACAATATGTTTAAAAATGGTTGACCAAATTTTTCTTTAACATCATTTGCTGTTTAAAAACGCACAGGCCATCTTGCGTACACCTCAGTGTCACCTCAAAACAAAAAAAAATAGACAAACATTTGCACACGAATTTCTTTGGGACTCATATCGTTAAGACAAGAATGTAGTATATAATATCTTCTTATGCACACAGAAAAAGGAAACATAGATAAGGAAATATATGGAACAGATGGGAGAGAAAGCTAAAGTTGATCGCCGAGGACAGCAGTTTCCCACTTTCCATCACTGACATCCGCTGTCTTCACAGCATTCAATGGCGGAAAGGGATGTGGAGTTTATGATGCTACAAGTTGTCTTTAAAGAATTCATTCAACGTAAGACATCCAATATAAATAATATATCGATATTATTACCTATGGTATCTATCCTTTTCCAGATGATATCTGACGGTATATATTTAGCAATAAACACTTTATAACTTAAACATTTCTAAGGACAAGCGTAGACACACAAGTAGACATCAACAAGGCTGTACTCCAAAGGAACAAAAGTAATCTGAGCAGTTGGCCTGAATGTTTATATATACATACACACACATTAATACAGGCTTCACTTGTATAAATAATTTAATTTAATTTTTTTTTACTTCAACCATTACAGCTTCTACGAAAGCTTGACTGTCTTTGATTTCAAACTGTTGTGATCTCATGTATGTAGAACAACACACACACACACATACACACACACACACACACATGCGCGCGCACACACACACACATGCACGCTATCAAGGTATGTGTACTTCAACCAGTTGCACTAAGCATATCGAGTAATAAGAACACCTACAATAGATTGTTGTTTGCTGCTAAATCACTTAAAAATCTGTTTTCACCTCAGTTGGCATGAATATAAACGAAATGTTCGAGGGACAGGGACCTCGTCACACCAGGTACACAAAAGGTCCTACAGTCAAATCTAGTGTTTAAAGAATAAAGGGGTACAGCAGATCAAAGACCAAGACCCATGCGGGTGAACCGAGTCTGGTTTACACCTTCATGTTTAGAGACAAAAGTTCTCTGCTAAATGCATCCGTGAAAGAAGACTGCCATGATGCAGGTAGAGGTCCCAATGGTTGAAGCGTATAGTGTATCCTCATAAAACACACACAACAACCTTGACAGTGCATGTTGAGCACAAATTACACACTGTTCCTAAATGGACCCATCCCAAATAAAGATGAGAAGTCAGTGCTGTTCTTAAAACTGTTAAAGACTCAGGCATCTTTAGAGTCGACCGTCCAGAGATCCCAGAGACGTCCTTACACTGAGCTTCATTTTGTCCTACGGTATGTGGTTGGAATATCAAAGTTGGCTAATCAACCCCGAAGCTGTAATTCAGAATGTGGCCATATCTCTGGCACGTTACATTCAGAATGAGGTCATTCATTACCTACAGCATCAGGTCTTTCATTACATACAGAATTGAGTCATTCATTACATACACATTGACACCATCTGCTGCATATAGAATAAGACTGTACAGCAAGAAGGTGGCTGCTGTACAGTTAGGAAGTTCCTGTATACAGGAAGAAGGGATGACAAGCTGACAGCTAGGAGGGGCTGCCGATCTTGTTGAGCACCCTGTTGAACACACTGCGCACCTGCTGGGCGGAGCTGCGGCGCCTGCCTTTGGTCTCCATGGCCTTGCGGCGACGCACCTCGCGATGCAGCTCTTGGAAGAGCTCCGTGATCTCCTCCCCGCCCTCCGACGCCGACGTCTCGTAGAACGCGCAGGACATGTCCTGGGCCAGCGCCTCGCCCTCGCTACACTGCTCGACACACACAGCAAAACGCCATTGTAGCTAAACATCCTGACGTCACAGTTGTACACTCACAAAACCTATTGTCAGCACACGATCTCGGAGCATTTTATCTTCCTTTCCAACATTACTGTCACTGTCCTTGACTGCGTCCTAATGTGCGTTGTTATTTATTTTTTTTTGTTTTGAATGATTCCTCAGATGGTTAAAAATATTTGTTACTGAAATTATTTCTTTGAATACAGGCATTTATGGTATTTTTGTTGTCTTTGTTGTGTTTATAATAGTGTGAGGTGTTTTTGCTTTATTTGTTTTCATTTTATTTATGCAATAACTGAGTTGGACTAAACTGATGGTGCAGTAATATAAAGAATAAAATAAGAAGGGAGATAAATGCGTCTTGTTTTCCACTTTTGACTCCGTAGAGGGCAGAAGGCCATTGACATTATAAAAGCTGCTGTCAGTACAGAGTCTTCCAACACACTTCCGGTTCTATCTTAGAGAACAGCCATGTGCACGCAAGAAATGTTTGCACCTGGTGGAGAGTGGTCTTCCTTTACATCCACACAGGTAGGAGAAATTTCCAGAAAAAGGCTGGCGGTCTGTGAGGAGGAATTACTGTCTCTTGTCACATGAAGGGCTAGGGAAAGTAAATATTGTGGTTGTGTTTGCGAGATCTTTCCCTTGATCGCTTGGCTATGTCAGGTGAACAGAAGACAATCACTTCTTTATAGTTTAAAGGGAGGCAATCTTGACGCACACGAAGACCCTTGAGGGCGAGTTGATGTCTGCAGCGCGTGAGACAAGGACTTTCTCGTCTTTGTTTATAAACTACTACTAGATTATTGACAGATGGTGCGTGCGTGTTCCATGCACACGCGCGAGCGCGTCTGTAAACGTTAAACTTCAGAATGAACCTTTCAGGTGGTTTGTCTGCGGACGGTGCGACCCCAGTTTCCAAGCTTTTTATTTGGGGAGGTTAGGGGCAAAATATATACTACAATCTACTGTAAAAAAAATATATATAAAATATAAAACAATGCTGGGGCTTACAGCCTTGTTGCTTGCTTTTTGTGGCTGTGTCAACAGATGCCCTGTGCCGCCAGCTCCTACCGAGCGTTACAGCCGATGATGGAGGTCATATTTCAAAAGAAAGAGAAGCAGGGAATATCTCAACCCCGCAGGCAGTTCAGACAGTAAAAGTCGTTCACTGTGTCTTGGTTACGCCATGACGGCCATTTTTACCTCCCCTGATAAACCTGGTATCCATTCAGTGTATCACTGGTTGCACATGGCCACCCACGCTATCACCTCCCCTGACCCCGCCTTCTCCTTGAACATCCGGGTCTTACATATATAGAAATAGATGAAACACTGAGCTTTTACCTTTCACTTCAGGAGAGACGGAGATGAAGATACAAGGGTCACACAGGTTGGGGAGGGCTGAGAGGTGAGCTGGAGGATGATGTCAGCTTCTTAAAGATATTTAGACTTTAAGTGCAAGTATTTAAGTTGAGGTTAATGAACGGGCGCTTGTGTGTGTGTGTTATAGTAGTATTAAGAAAGTAGGAAGGACAGTTCGGGTTAATGTGTTTTTGTCAGCTGCTCCCTTTTCACCCTTGTCGGTCAGTTTTCTATCTAATTTAACATTTAGCTCCAAAATATCGAGTAAAGGGAGGGACCGTTAAGGCTGGGTAGCAAGATTCTCAACTGAACTCTTTGTGTATTCTCACTGTCTTCTATCTTTCCTTTGCATTCTGTAACGGCGAAGCCTCTCCCAGTATGATAGGGTGGAAACGTGCCCAAATATTTTGCTTGGTGGATATTTTGGAAACCACTCCCAAAGTCGAAACGCCTCGTTATAATTTTTAGAAAGTGGGGAGAGAAGGTTTGCCTACGACAGGTCTTAACAGGCATGTTTCCCTTCACATCTGAGAGCTCTAACTACTATCTTGGCTGCTCTTCGCGGTGTTCACTGGGTCGTAATGCCATTATTGTTGTCCTGTGAACTTTGGTCACTCAATGCAATCGCAATAAATCGCCAGTGTCCAGCGACAGCACGTACTTCACATCACAGTTTGATCCTTACTCACCCGACACCCGACACCCTCCCCACGACACTACCTGCCCTCCCCACGACACTGCCTGCCCTCCCCACGACACTGCCTGCCCTCCCCACGACACTACCTGCCTCCCACGCACTGACCTCCACTCGCCGCTCGTGTAGCAGGTCCACCTTGTTGGCCACCAGCACGCACTGCACGTTGGTCTTCTTGACGTCATCCAGGAACTGCTTGAGGCTGGGGATGGCGCCGAAGCTGCTGCGGTCGTTGATGGCGTACACCAGCACGTAGCCGTCTGCCCACCGCACACCCCCCTCTCGCTGGATTGTCTCCTCCTGTCAGTGGGAACGACAAACCTGATTAGACAACGAATAGAAGGTGGAGGGCAGCAGTCATTTGGACGCAGTCCAGAATAAAGAACAAGAAATGGATAGGAGATGACAACAGGAAATACATTTGAAAACAACTTCCATTAATTTTCACTGAAGGCTTAATTAGAAATGGGCATTATGACAAAACGTGTGTGTGTGTGTGTTTGTGTGTGTGTTTGTGTGTGTGTGGACTGAGATATTGTGTTTTATCTAACGCACAAAAGAATGAGTGTTTTTGTAGAAACCTATAAACACTCAAATCTCACCTGTCCTGCTGTGTCTAATATTTCCATGACGACGGATTCGTCGTCCACTGTGGTCAAATGTTTATACGTCGATTCTGACAAACAGACGGGATATTAATGAGATTAGAACACGTCATTCACTCAACATCCGGGTTCTCCTATCAAAGTATAGGTGTTTGTCTTCGTGCTTCCCGTGAGTCAGAATGTTATAATCGATACTTGGATTCTTTTTGCGTTTCATTGAGGATTTGTTGTTGTTGTTGTTGTTGTTGTTGTTGTTGTTGTTGTTGTTGTTGTTGTTGTTTCGTTTAAAGTTTCCTGCTATTATTGTTTTTGAAATTTAGTAAATGGATGTAAAATACTTACCAAGTGTTGGGTCATATTCCCAGATGAACCGGTTCGTCAGAAACCTCACAACAAGAGCTGCAGACAGAATAACCGTGATGCTTTTAACTGAGTAGTAATCGCAATTTCAGCTTTTTAAAAAAAAAAACCAGTAATTTCACAAGTACATAAAAAAAATTAATCCCAGTTCTGTACTAGAATGGACTGTCTTAGATGATCCATGATGTTGGTGAGTGAGTGGATGTTGCTTGGCTGCAGCTCACTATCGTAGTTGTCATGACGTGGAAATATTTTTCAGAGTCATCTGCTTCTTCAGTTATAGGTCATCATATTCGCCATAAACCACTCACACCGAGGCCGTATAATCGTGTGTCGGGTGTTGAGAATATAACCTCGATTTAACCTTTCATACATAAGTATTATCAATCATTACAATTTAAAATTAAGTGAGAAAGCTGACAATTTTTTAGATGTGCTTGTGTTTTCAAGAGATTATACACACAGCGAAAGAGAAGAGGATAGAGTCACAGAGAAAACAAAGGGAGATACAAGACAGAGTCACACAGAGAGAAAACATTCACACAGAGAAAGAGGAGAGAGATGGAGAAGGAGGAGAAAGGAGTGGCAGAGAGCCTAGACAAGCAACAGACCGCTCAGGTCAAAACATCTACATGCTCGGTAAGTATCCTCAACATTCAGTCATCATTCACCAAAACTCATCTCCACTTACATGCAGATGTTGCCAGTCTAGACACCCCAAGCTTAGTTTTTTTCCCCCGGAGAATATTTTTGTACCTCCTCTCCCTGCTAACATGGAACTTAACTTTCTTCGACTTGTGAGTGACATGATGAAACACAGCAAAGCCTGGGAAAATATTGTTTTTGGCTAGTTTATACTTTCTCACTTACTGCTTGCTGCTCTTGTATCTCAAGCACAAACGGTTGTTTGTTGTGTCAAGGTGTATATAGTAAAACTGTGTCCGTTGCTTTGTTTGCTGTTTCCACCTGGACCGAGGGTAAGTGGAAGGCGGCGAGGTACACCTGGAGATTTATGACCAGAGCACCTATGGCCTGCCTGGTGGAACCAGGTGAATCATGCTGCAGCTAGTTGGAGGCAATAAGAAATTTGAGAGCTGGAAGCTGCAGAAATGCCAGTGAGAAGCTTGAGGTTGGGATACAGGCAACAGCTGTTAATTGTTTAATTGGCTTGTTAACTTGTTTACAGACACAATCATACAAATACGCATGTTTATTCCCCCTTCAGTCTATCTGGCTCTCTCATTTCACTAGTCTAGATTATTAGGTTAATATTTAATCTCATTTATCTCTCTGTGTTTTGTATATCATAGTTCTAGCTCAATAAGCGAAACTGTCAGTCTTCTTGCTGTCAACAAAATACTCTCTTTGCTAGTTTGCACGTGACAACAGGGTTTGAAAGTTGTTTCCAACTTTGCGGAATAGTTTCGGTGTGTACAGGACTGCGCTTCTTTCCAAAGCCACGGTGTGAAGACGGTAAGATAGGTTGCCTCATGTTCATAGAAGGTACCCGAAGGTACAGGGGTCGACTGCTTCACAATATCAACCCACGTCAGCAGCTGCCACTCACTGGATGCACGGGGTCAAAGGTCAGAGCCGTTCGTTACTCTGAATGACTAGCAGAAGAGTTTAGAGACGAAAATAAGAACTGTGAGTCTCTCCTGAAACTGGATGCCACTTTGTGATTGCGCGTGCGTCATGCAAATGTGTGTATGTCCCACGGCGATAGAGATGATAGATGAGTCAACATGTTTGTAGCAGAAGTAGCTGGCTGCGGCATATTCGTGTCCTAAGCCAACGTTGAGAACAACACATGGCCCAACCGAGACAACTTGCATGGTGAGAAACACTTGTTGTAAACAGTATTCACATCGTCGCATTCTCTATTTTATTCAACAATAATAATGAATTATAAGTGAATGAGACCTACGTGCTGTCTTGTAGGAACAAAATAAAAATCAACACATGTCTGCCATAAAAACATGTTATTCCAGTAAATCTATGAACAAATTACAACATACTTTATGCTTTACCGAGATTAATAATTAAGCCTAAAATAAAAAATCATAACTGATTAAAAGAAATTATAAATTTAAATAAAATAATAACAAAATATTATCTTAATACCTCCCCAAGTATATGTAAACCGCAGATTAGCTTACATTTGAGTATCTCATTTGGCTTGGTCTTACTGTCTTGAGTGCATTTCTGTCAGTGTGTTTGTTGGTGTGTTCCTATCAGCTGGTAGTGTGTGCTTGTCACTGTATTTGTGTCACTGTATTTTTGTGCTTTTGTCGACGCATGTCGCAACGTGTTTCTAGTCACGTGCTTGCTTCTATTTGTTTTGCTATGTCATCTTTTCCTACCAGTATAGGGTTGGCTTTACGGTCTGATATTGTTACTGAAATATTATATTAAAAGATTGTTTTTCCTTCATAGATAATTGTTGACATATTGAAGTCTTCATCTTGTTTTCATCATATTAGGCAATAAAACCTGGTGTTAAAATAAAACTCCATCATTTTCAGTTTTTATTGTCTTTCTCTTGTCTGTTTTGCTCTCCTTTTCTCTCTCTCGTACACGCAAGTGCGCGCGGACACAAACAAACAAATACACAGAATGGCTTTTAAACAAATAACCATCTGCCATGAAATTACTATGTTGTAGACTGGGGCATCTCCCAAGCCATTACTGGCAGCAGGCGCCTGCTACAGACCGTGGGCCTGAAGGCCTGGAATGTCCACCGATTAAGAATGCAATGAAGTCTGTCACGTTCCCTCCGCTCATCAGGTCTGATGTTGCTCGCACAGCCTGATAATCGCCAGACAAACGCCTCTTCCACCTTCTCTTCTCTTTCTTCTTCCCTCCACCACCATCTCCTCCTTCACCCACCTTTGGCTGTCTTAATGGGAGCATCTAAACAACCTCTGTTTTCCAGACAAACTCTGCCAATTACGATTGCATATCTACTGCTATATATAGCAGCTTGTTGCTTTGCGTCAGTTTATCTTTTCTCAAAATGGATCTTTGAAGAACCAAGTAGTTCTTACGAGCACTTCCGAGCTGATTTGCACCATCACAGATTTACACACAGAGGATGTCGGGACACCTGGCTGTCTTCGTCTCAAAACATTGTCTTCCGTATGTCAAGCGTTTCCATTCTCAGAGCTCTGGCGCCTCACAGAATCCGTATTCACATGTGTTCTCTTTTATCCTTTTGTTCTGCTCACATTCTGTATTCTGTTCTCAACTCGCGTATTCTTCGCTCGTCCTTTCTTTTTTTCCTTTGCTCACAGTCAGTAATGTGCTCTCTCTTACGTGTTCTGCTCTATTCACCGTCTATGTTCTGCCTTTTTTAATCCTATATATCCTATACTCTGTTATATTATCTATCCTATCTATTCTATACTCTCTTATATTGTGCCTCCCTCCTACTCCTTACACCTAATTCTCTTCTTTTCCCCTGATGTGTTGTTTTATTTATGTGATGAGTTATTTTTACCTTCCATGTCCAGCTCTCCTCACTCTGTGTGTTGTCGTTAAGTTTTGTTAAGTTTTGAAGTGCTACATTAACTGATGTCTGTTGTTTTCATTTATCTCCATCAAAGTCTTTTCCTGTGGCTATTCCAGTAGAGAATAATCCGTGCACAAATCTTCAGGCTTTGATGCATATTTGGAGGTCTGCTGTGTGTATTTATTTATTTCAAAGAAATTGATAAAGCTAGGTATAATTTTTCAAAAAAGCACAATTATCAAAGCCCTTTCCATTCTAAAAATAAAACCTTCAATCATCACTATCCAAAAAGAGGTCGACAGATTCCCCCATTAACGTATTATTTCATCTCCTCCATTGGCTGTAGCCTCATAACATTGAGGTATCATCCATGTACTCAGGGTCTCTGTGCTGTTGCCCTTTCTGCTCGTGGAAGGAAGAAGAAGTATTCTCTAGATTCTAGAATCTTCCACTGAACTTTACCCACTTAACAGAAAAATGTGACCTCAGTAGACATCTAATACCCTTCAAATAATGGCGAGTGTATCACTACAGCTGAGTCATAAACATTTATCCAATTGCCGCCCCTCACAGACCCACTGGAGTGTGCGCAGTCACGGAGTACAGAGGGGAACGTGCCAGGACGCACGTGCAAGCCTCCCTCTGCCCTCCACAGTGCGTATGGATCCGGAAAGATAGCAAAATTGGTTGAAAACGTATTTGTTTTCCCTGTGAGTTCATTGACATGGACACCTTTTTTAAAATCTGGTTGACAGGGAGAGCGCAAACCCTGAAACATATTTATTTGCCCGCGCACTTTGCCCAACAAACATTGCTGAGTTCAGTCCTACAGGGTTTCGTCCCTTGGCACTGTTTTTGTGACCGTCTGTTACAGTTTCTTTTTCTTTCTCCTCCTCTCTCTTGTTTGTCCCCTTCTTTCTTCGCCGTTGTTCTGTTTTCTTTCTTTTTGAGTAGTCATTCTCTCGTTACCATGGGAAAACAGACACTTGTCGTGCAGCACGCTCAGTGGTCCTATGGATGAGATTTTTAAAAACCTGAACACTTTTTATCCTATCGTTGGAGGGGGGAATAATTCAGTTTGTTTTTTTTTTTTACTCCCGGGGTCCTTAGCAGTAAAGTTACGCGCCTTGCTTTGCAGTCAGTGCGAAGTTTATGAGCCTGCTAAGGAAATGCCAGACTTTAGCACCAATTTTAACACTTAACTCTAATGCTCGAAACGAATAAATTGTGGAGGAATCCCCGAGCACTGGGCACTAAAATCTCGTGCAGAGTTTTCGTCGGTCGAGGCTGTCACGTGGTTCGTTCGCGCTGTTATGGTTCTCTCCCTTTGAGAGCGTGTCGGGGAAAAGGTTAATGCTGCGTGCAAAACCACATTTCACCATCTGGGGCAAGGAGCGGCCATTCATATATGCCAAACAAGCATCCCTTACTAGCCACGTGATAAGGTCAGACAGGAAGTACATTATACACAAATACGTCTACATACACCTGCACACACAAAAACACAGAAGTACACACCACATACACAGGTAAATCGGATGTATCCGGAGACACAACAAGAATACAGTCTGACATGCTGTGTTGATTTGTATAATTTTGTAATATTATTTTCGTTTGAAATCGACATCTTTATACTGTTTTAAAAAACATGAATGGAAAAGAGGAATCATCGGAAAGTCACAAGTCATCGAAGAAGTCATCAGTACTGAAGATGTGGACGCAGACATCCCCATAAGTAGGAGAAGGAGGAATATCAAGAAGATGCAGCTCAAACCAGATTCAGTGAAAAAAAATCAAGTCATGAAGTGAAGAAAGACAGTGAAGGTACGTACCTGACTTCCCCACCCCTGATGTGCCGAGTACCATGATCTTACTGTCCGCTGTCCGCAGCTTGCTGTTTGACGTCATGGCCGCCCGCACAGGCCTCCCACCCGGACTTGTCGACCTCACGGACGTGTTGTGATAGGACTGCAGTGACTATTATAGGGCTACTGACGCTGAGGTCTAGTGATTCTCACAGTCGAAGAGCATGGTGAGACAGAAGTAGACCTCTGTGACTAGTGTCTGTGTGGTTGTCCTCAGAATATCCTGAAGCCTTCGTCTCCTCAAAGTAATGAGGTCCCTGTCGGTGGATTGTGGTTACAAAGATCCCAGGGCTCTGTCGATGGCCAGCATCCAAACTGTTGTGGTGAAAACTGCGAAGTATTTGCGGTTCCCTTGCCCACTGATACTGCGACACATCAAACAGCTCCTGTCACTCAGATTCTCTGTCTGCTATCTTCTCCACCTGAGGTCGAGTCTTCAGGTACACCTTGCCCTCACAGCAGAGTTGTCTGCCCAGGAAACACAAAAACATTCAAGTGAGACAGTTGCCTTTTCACTGGTTATAACAGGAATGATATAAAATAAAGTATAGCTTATAAAAGCAAATTAAAATCCCAACCCTATTATACTGACAGACAGATAGACATACAAGTATACAAGGATTTTAAAACAAACGCCTTTTGGAATCAGTGTTCGCTCTGTCACCTAACATTACCGCAGACCAAGAGCCATAACAAAATTATGATTTCCTTTTCAGTATTTCTACATTACAGTGACATTATGTGACAGGATCAAGCATGGACTGCAATACTGTCCCTCTGTGACATGTTACAGTCTGAAAGTGCAGTTTAACAAAACGCATTTTCTGGAATAACATCGGTTCCGCCATCTGGACGTGTAGTGAGGAATGCGGCGATGACGTATCGTCTGAGACTCGTCAACGCTCGCAGGACTGACAGAGGCTGGCACAAGACTTTCATCACATCAGTAAAGAGGCAAAGCAAGGTACCAGCAGACTACATGGCGGGCCCTACACGGTGCCAGTCTTGCCAGCCAGCGATAAAGCTACAGAGAAAACAACACAGGGTTAGTGAGAGAGAGACTAAAAGAGAGAGTGGAGTGAAAAGTGTTCAGGTGAGAGATTAGTAAGGAAAACGAAGGGTAAGACGCAAGTTTTGGAGACAAGGAGGCTGCTACCTGTTGGAATAATTATGTTTCCAGAAGACACCTGACTCAGGTATGATGGTGCAAAAGGTGATCACCGGCGCCAGGTAACGGTTCTTCCAGCTGTTGTAGCTGTGGTGAGCAGGCAAAGAGCTCAATGTTTAGTAGAAGCTACATTCACAGACTGTGAAACAGGCTTTTCTTCAGTGATCCAGTAGACAATAAACATACCACAACACATACGTCTTGCTCTGGTATGTTAAATTCCTCATGAACACACACAAAACCATTCACTTTCCTTTATGATGTCGTATGTCAAATACACGATGGACATACCACGGCTTCTGGACACTTCTCCGATGAAGTGGAATAGCTAAATTATTTACCAAAGATAAGTCTCCGCTTGACATTGTCAAATTACCTAAGTGCACTTTTCTCTAATAATATCGAATACATAATTACTAATATGTAAAAATATACAGAAATTGCAATGAAAATATACCTTTTAAAAATATTTGATGTGCAAAACACAGCTACTTCTCCCAGCTTCAGTAATGATGGTTTAACTCAGTGCGGGTGGGAAACTTGGTTAAACCACGCAAAACATTCAAAATGGCAGAAGTGTTAGTCATGAAGCAGTTCTTTTATGCGGAGCAGTTATTTTATCACGCTCTCAGTTTGTTTGTTTTGTTGTAGTTTATCTCACTTTCACACATTTTTTTCCTAACGAGACCTGCAAGCGAACATGAGAAGCTGCCATGTAGCAACATGTCTGATAACACTTGCTTCACTCCCAAGGGGCCGGGGGTACAGAGGCAGGGAACCAGTCTTGCTACAGGAGCGTTTGCTCACTCGGCTACTCGTGTCACATGTACACTTCAGTTCATTGTTTATTCCAGGCAAAGAACTGAGATTACAATCTTGTTTAAAAACCCCGAAGACTGTTGTATAGAATAGTTTTACTCGATTAAACCAAAAGCCATTTAATAAAATCTGAGTTTAATCAACTTACACGTTTGCGAGTCTGAAAAGTTCAGTAAGACATCCAACATACTAAGAAGCTTTGCCGAAAATGTGAAGGAGCGAGGGATGCTGGACAGACCAGATGAAATACACCCGTGCCTGCAAATTACTGGTGTGTGTAGATTATTGTTAAAACATTGTCTTGGTCCGAATAATGATTAAGATTCAGAAGAAAGAAAGGGACACAACATCTGTCGAAAAAGTATCAAGTTGAATTGAGGGAAACGCGAGTTATCGCCGTTTCTGGAGGCCAGATGTTGAATTCCTGAATGGACATTTCTCTTCTTGCCGTCGTCTGCCCTGTTCATCCAAAAGCAATGTTGACAGGAGCCAGTGTTTCTTTCCTGATGGCTGCTGTGGTGAGAAGCAACGATCTGCTGGCTGGAGGTAACGAAACACAAGTGATCTTTAAAGACTGAGCCAACTTCTGAAGCTTCTGGCATCGTCTTCCTCCCCTCTGCTCCCCCGCTGCTCTCTTGTCTGTTTTTCACCCGCTTCTAATGAGGATGCTTTGAAAGAAAATCCGTGATCACAGGAACATCAGATCTTTTTACAACAGCTGTACTTTGTGCATAAAGGATATGACACGTCAGATCCACTCATACAGAAGACAAGATACATCAGACCCTTGTTGTACATGCATCATCAGATGCTCACATCCACTCCTGACTACAGGAGAAGAGTTTCACGTTCTTAAAGACTTCGAATGGCGGTGGTGGCAAATAAATTCAATTAGTAGAGGTCGGTAGCTTCTGGCTTCGAAGTTTTTCAATTCCAAGTACATTAGCACAACAATGCCTCCATCTTTATACAGTTTGACTGATGACAAGATATTTAGGTCATATGACAATATATCGAGAGCTGGCAAGAAATTGTTCTCGACTGGTGCACATGCTTGCAAAATCAACGCCCCCAACCCCCACTAAGACACTCACAGAGAAATCTGGCAAACAGCCTCACGGACACACACACGCACTATGCGTGATTTAACATATGTACATAAGCAATTCTTCCAAGAATATAATCTTCAAGTACACCATATGTATAAATTTTCTACACCTGGACACCAAACTAAAGAAAAACAAGAATAGTGTACATTTTAGATCCCATCTAATCAATCATCAAATTTCTCTTGTTTTTCCCCCAGTCCTGAACCGCAGTAAACAAAAAGAGGGTTAGGACTAGGAGCATTCACATAAAGCACAGTTTTTACATTATAGTCGTCAGAAGACGAGCCTAGCTTGTCATTTTTATAAAAATAACAGCCAGCAGCCAAAAAAATGTGCATATCAAACTGCTTAGTTGTTGAAAAGGCGTGTTTAGAAAAACAGAGAAGAAAAAAATTGGCACGTGCAACTGTAAACATTCGATAGCCTCCCCTGCCGTGCTCTCACCATCATTCGCGATGACCTCCAACCCCGCTCACCAAACCCACGCGGGGGCAGATGCAGGGAGAGGGGTGTAGGGAGATGGGGTTAAAGATGGGAGTTTGTTACACAGGTCCAACATCGTCCTACAAGGCCTTTCTCCCACAAACGGTGTTTGCCTGGCAACATGCGCCTCAAGTACTACATCTACAATGCGTCTGGCATACAATACTTCGTTTGTTTCAGGACTTTGTTAGTCATTGTATGGCATGTTCTAGTATTCCTTCGAGGGGCGTTATCTTCATAAATCACGCTTCTAGATTGACTTTCACATTTGGCCATTGTGTTTGTTAGTTGGTTTGCTTTCAGTGTTTTTTTATTACTTTTCTCAGGGAATTGTTGACTGACAGTCTGGCCTCGGTGGCTCGTGAATCGAGAATAGCTTGTTGGGTTCATTTTACTCTTTGGATTTCTACCCAGGTTAGGACGATTCCCCAATAGATACATTGCAAATGATCTTGACTACGACCTAATCCCACGATAAGTTTGACGAGAATTATCAGCCACTTGTTTCGCAAAAGACGATAAGAAATGGAATAGTTTAGTGTAAATTATTCCTTGAACAGCATAGGGCGGCAACACGGTACTGTTGCGGTTTCTGTAACTGCTTTTGTTTTGCTATTTTTTTTTTTTTTTTTTAGTTTAGTCTAGCTCCCTGACAGACCTGTTCGGCTTGGTTAGTCCTGCCATGAGCACAAAGTCCTGAAGATATAGCTCTGTGGATCGATAAGGCATGCAAGCCACCACACCACTACAAGTTGCATCAACTGATGGAGGAAGAAATGACATGATTCCATAATAGTCCTCATTCCAACCACTTTAGATTAGGTCGATAATTTTGAGAGAAAAAAATTAGTACTAATATCCACTGGTGCGATGTCTGGAAGAAATACAAACTAGCATAAGCCAAAATTATTCCAAATTGCTAGCTTTTAGACAATTCTGTCATCCTTTGATTGTTGAAATAAATAACAAGACAGACACTGTGATAAGCAAACATCTGATTTGGGGCACAGAACACTATAAACCCTTCTACACCTTTGTGAGAAGACATAACGTATGTGCAGACATAAATATGCGAGAACGATTCCATATTTTTGCGTGAGCCAGAACACAAAGCCAGCCAGGCAGCCAGCCATTCAGCCAGAAAAAAAACCGAGAGAAGTGGTGTAAGGCTCTCGCCTTATTCGCAATCCCTCCACACGATTAACAAGTAGACAAGAGGTTCTTGCCTGCAGAAGCAGTTGTGGAATGTGTGGGGCTGTAACACGAGGTCTCCACTGGTGATGTCTGAGAGTCGACTCCGTGCCGAGGCTGTGCAGCTGCCGACCTCTGACCCCAGGAACCTCGCACCACGTGAGCGGAGCAGTTCACGCGCCCTGCGAGCAGCCTTCACTCTCACCTCACGTATCTCGTGTTCAAGATGTTAGCAGATAACGAATGTTTTGTCAGCTTGACTTTTCCCTCGGCCAGCTTTACGAGCAACAAGAGCCCCTATGTCAAAATATATGAATTCCTTTCTAACACACGCGCATGCTCAGTCACTGGGGGAGCCAGGGTGATGGCATAGCAAAGTAATATTAAAAATAATTTAGCATAAGCTTTTTCTTAATAAATTAACAGCTTCCGACATGAGTACAGAATGTTTGTACTCGAAATTCTTGTGAAAAGACAGGAATGGGACGAGAACATAAATGTGTACTTCTGACAATGACATACAATCACATAAGATTGTCTGTAATTCATGATGATGATAAAGATATTCTTCTGAAAAAAAAGTTTCTATATTTCTATTTCAAAGAGTCTTTCGATAAATACAGACTATCCTGGATTTAGTTTAGTTATGGACTCTTTTTTGCCAGTTGTCAGCAGGCCAGTTTTATCCCGTTTAGGGGAAGAGAATTTACAGGAATGTGTTCATAAAATGTAGGTTTCAAACAGTCCATTAACTCTAATGATACAGCAAGCAAAGAAAGAGACAAAGAAACTTATTGAAGTGTGAAAGGGGCTTGCTAGGTATTTGTGTTTATGTGCTCGCAGGCTCCAACTTATTAAGAACTCAACACCCGCTGAATCATCTCCCTAGTGCGTCCCCTGACTTTCTGACAGGCGGAAAAGGAATAAATCATCTGTCACTCCGTCCTTATCCAAGGCCAAGCGTGGAATATCCATCTTCGACTCCTGATATGTTAAGTCTAGGTCTCGGGGCTTTCAATACCTGCGGTGTTCTCACACCTGTCGAGACCCAAACCTTCTGTTTGGGGTGAGCACCAGCGGACAGCTCGCAGATACAAGTAATGAGTGGCTTGCTGTTCAAACCCTAACTTCCTGTGAAAGCGAGGCTGTCGGAGGAAACAGGCAACACCTGTTTTCGCCATCAATGTTTACCTTTCGTTGGTGTTAATGTTTACCGCCTGTTAAAGAAGAAACACGGAAGTGCATGTCTACATTTCCGGCATTATTCGGCATCAAAGTGACTACCTTGCCAGGAAATACAGTTAGCATCGTCTGCAAATATCTCATAATAGTCTTAATGTCCCACCGTGCGGTTTGTTGATGTCCACCTCGTGATAGGCTAAAAATAAAATTCTTTTGAAATCAGGGATGTTATGCAGATGGGAACACTGTTCATTATTCTAAGAAAGTCAGACTACTGAATATAAGATCATCACAGTAATATCTACTTCAAAGTAATATATACACCCCATCAAAACAACACACTGGCCATTTAAATAATTTAAAATTATTATTTTAGAAATATGTACGAGATTAACATCAGGTTTGTATTAAATATATTTGATAGAAGCTAGCAGTGTGCTGGTCAGTCTAAAAAGGTTGTTACGGGTGGGTATGTCATGTAGATAATAAAACTAGACGCACCTTAAGAAGACACGAACGTCAAAACAAAGAAAACAGCAGGAATTAATATTTGCAGTGGAACTTACCACTAAATTGAATAATAATTACAGTAAACTAAAATCTAAAGCTGTGGAACAGTTACCGTCCTCTGTGACTAACAAAAGCTAGAGGTAGATGGTGGAAGTTCACGACTACACACTCACACAGACAGTTAAAGGAAGCCAGGACTCACCTCTGTATGTATGATGTGTGCCCACCCTCACACCGACGACTGCTTGCTGCTCGCGATGATGCCAGCGTCTTTAACTGCCGGCCGGAAGGAAAACATCAAACGTCAGCGCCGCCAGGCCCGTAACACGTCGCCTCCATGCTCCCCCATTGGCTGACCACGCACGCGCGCACCCCTCCCGGTGGCACTTGCTTGCACCCGGTCTTCAGACCTCTCGCACCACACATCCGCACAAGCTACGGAAATTCCACGTCCACATCGTCGTCGTCGTCGTTAAGGAATGATAATGAATACAGAGCTTATAATGAATGTAAATGTTTATGATGAATGGATAAACCTACCACGAGGAACTAGGTTTATAACTAATGGTTAGATTCATGCTGATAATGTGCATCCGTTTAAGGTTTTCCATGGGTGGGAAAAGAACAGATGGATGAATAGGTAGATGTAGATACGGAGCACCTTGTGAGAAAAGAACGAGGCTGCACTAATCGGCATCGATCTCTGCACTCTTCAGTAAAGTGTTGTAACCAGGGGATTCATAAGTGATTTTTGAATTATGGGTTTGTTTGTTTGGTTGTTGTTGTTGTTGTTGTATTTTGTTGTTGTTTTTTTGCTTTGTTTTGTTTTTGTTTTTGTTTTGTTGTTGTTGTTTGTTTGTTTTTTTGACCGGACTTAATTTTTTTGTTACATGCTGTGAGTGGTGGGCACCTGGGTGCGACACCTGCTTGCACCTCAACGACTCCAGTTGAACTCTACTTGACCTAATCAGTGAATTGTCTGTTTTATGTTTTGATTGATTTACCATGCAACGTGTCTCGTGCACACATCTGTGGACTGGGAATTTCTCTTGTAGACTAACACCTCAAATTTCTCTCAGCAATTTTTCTTCCCATGAACTTAAGAGATCAAGCTCAAGTGATTTGAAGACGAGTGAATTGCTATACCTGGAACTGAAGAGTGTTTTCTCACAGCTGCCTGAAGACCTGCAATGTTCCTTCATACTTTCTTCTCCGGATATCCTCTTGCCTCGTGCAGAGTACAAACATCATTGTGGCAAATTGTCAGCCTTGGTGCAGCGAGTTACAGAGCTCTGACCTGCCTTGTGTTGGGGGACTAGGTTATACAAGTTGTTATCATTATTAAGACCTTGATTTGTTGCCTGTGTCGTGGCCTAAACGTGACTGACTGAAAACGGGATATTAATGTAGACATTTATTTATTAACTTCTTCCGTTATTTATTCATTTTTTTTATCAGGTAGAGTAAATAGTTCTCTAAACATCCATACATCACTTTTAACTACACTGCCTCTCATTAAAGTGATTGATATCTCTTTTCTATGATTTAGTCACAGATGAGATAACGGTAACAACGTGTTTCTAATTAACTCTCAGTAAAAAGCAAGAGGAGGAGGTGGACAACTCCAATGCTTCATAGTCGTTTCCCTCCGCAGCACGATAAAATACTGTTGTTATGGGCTGTTATCCTTGCTGTTCTGTATCTTTCTAAGTGCAAGAACGCAAAAGGGAGAGAAAAGTGTTTTCCTATTGTTTAAGTGCATAGAACCTCATTGAAAAATAGTGGAAATGTGCCATTATCATAATTATCACCATCGTCCTCGTCCTCGTCGTCAGCAGCAGCGGCAGCAGAAGTATTAGCATCCGGGATCAAAATGATCAACGAGAATTATGAATGCCTATCAGACTGTTGTCAGAATGGCATGAGAAACCAAAACACTGAGCTTTCCTACAGAAGAACCCTGGAGTGTTTTGATGCAGTAAACTGAGGTACATAGAAAGCCAGGTTACTCCGTTAACCCTAGAAAAAATAACAGCAGACAGCGGAGACAGAGCCGGAGGAAGATTAAGCATCATCTCACCTCCTCAAGTGAGCCAGCACTTGCCTCTCGCTGAGTCCTGGGCTGCTGAGTATTTCTGCTGCACGGAAGTTGTAGTCACCCGTGCGAAGGTGTTGCATGCTGGGTGGGGAGGGCGACTGGGAACTCATACTCACTCACCACCTTACTGACTGACTCACACAGCTCACGCTTTTTCCTTCTTTCTTCCTCCTCGCTCATTTTTTTAAAATTATTATTTCTACCATTTCATTCTGTTCTTGTCTTTAGTGTCTTAACTAATTTTACTAATTAAATACATCAATGCGCATTTATTTGCTAATTAATCGCTGACTTCTTGTATAATAATGACCGTTTGATAATATTCCGTTGACATTGTGGACCCTAATAACAAAACCACAGCAAGAAAAATAAAGCCGCCCTCGGGGCCGACAATTTGTGGCACATCCGGGAAACCATGTGTTCCTTCCTTCAGCAGCATTCAGAGAGTAATAGCTAAAAGCTGGCGAAAGATGAAAAGTCAGCCCGTGAGAGCAGCGCCAGCTGGTGTGGCGATAAAGTCTGTTAACCAGGTTTCAGGAGGAAGAGAGATGAGTCTTCATAAATGCATGCTGCTGAAACAAGTATGTTTTGTTTATTTCTTTAACAACGATGTGGCCCCTGAATTTAAAGTGATACTTGTCCACACCTCGCACAGCACCGCCCCCCCTCTATATATATACACAGAAAGAGCGGAACAAAATTAACAATGATATTTACTACTCTTACGTCTTTCTCAATTTCTTATTCTTTATATCTTAGTATCTTTCATTAGACATACACACAGAAAAAAACAACAACACAAAGGTTCTTACATACGAACGAACACTCAGACAGAGAGAGAAGGGAGACAAATTCAAAAGAGTGGGTTAAGGAGATATAAAATGTAAGTTTGTGTTGGGGGTGAGAAGAAAAAAATTTCGGTCCATTAAGATATTTCCGAAGAAGCTAGGAAAGAAAATGCGAGAGAAAATGTGTTCTTCGTTGAACGGCTGATACAATAAAACATCCCAGTGAAGTGATGGCAACATAAAGCAATCAGCACTGGAGGACGGTGTGAGATGATGATGGGGTCCAATGACAGGTTCATCAGAGTCTATCTACTCTTCTTAACCATTCTTATGGTTCGCTTAAGCCTCTGCCATCTGAAAATTCAATTTTTTGCATAAACCAAACAGAAAACCATTTGATGGAATAAAGATGGCATAAACGGTACTTTGTGACTAGAGAGCGCTGATGAATTTACAAAATATATTCACTGCATTTCAAGCATACTTTTTTTATTTAGCCCCCTTTTTAGTAGAACAGCGAGGAGAACATTGAAAATTGAAAATGGGGTCTAGAAGGAAATACTGTAAGATATCAGATAGCCTTTTCCTCTTGTGGGATCTGTTTTTCGAGCAGTTCAACTTTGAAGTTTTACTGAGAAATTCTTGACTACCTGCCTGGATAAACAGGTGCCACCAGTTACAAAACCAGATGGCAAATGGCTATATTTAACCTTCCATCGAAGATTGCAGCAGTTCAACAAGTGTCTGAATGAAGATGGTGCAGTTCACCGAATAAAACAAAATCTCGTGATCTCCTTTCATTGTCGGCCACAACTGTAAATTAAAGCTCAGAGAATACTTGGCATTGCCGGGCTTTTCCACAGACGGGTCTTTAAAACATCTACAAACTTAACTGTAATAATATAATCTGAAAAACAAAGTTTCTTATAAAAATGTAATTTCTTTTGAAGTACTATTTTTAAAGTTTGTGGTGTTTAGACTGGGAAGATTATGAAACTGTAATGCGTTCAGACGATACTGTTAACTTTGGTGTTAAGTAATGCATCGTGCACTCTGATGAGCCTGTAAACACATACTCAGAGAAAAAACACAGATGTACACCGTTTAGTTTGCTTTACTGCTGTTGTTGTCGTCTCAGGATCCAGCGAGAGGGTCGACAAAGTTCTGCAATAGATTGGCAGACACGATTTGCAGGGATTACAAACAAACCCTCGGTAGCTTCTTCCCTCCTCATTCTTCTTGTTTGACTCCTTCTGCAGATGCCTTTCACGAAGAAAAAAAGCTTCAGAACTTTCCTGAAGTTTAAGTCCGTCCACGCTTCTTTTGAGACTTCAAAGAGCATGGGATGTTTGTAAAATGGTCGGCAGACAGCCAGTAAAGAAAATGTAAGTGCTGATTTGGCTGTCGCCCTGTTGGTACCTGGGTCGTGTCTACGCCATTGCTTGCCGTGCTGTGGATGGCCATTGTGTCTGTAAAGGTGTTTAACGGGCAGTACTAAGATATATCACAGAACAACAGTAGAACACTTTATTACTATAGAATGTTACATTGTGATATGACAGTTTAATGGTCTAATGTGGCATTCTAGGGGGTGGGTTAGTCATATCACTGCATGAAATCGGTCAGGACACGGTTCATGGCGGTGTTAAAAATTTAAGATTAGGAAGTTAGAGCTACAATTTTTAGAGAAGGATCTTCGAGTGTTAAGAAAATGATAAGAAAAACTATCTACTTAGCAACAACAACAGTAATAATAATACAACTTGTAAAGCGCTGTTTTTGTGCGAGTGAACTCCATGCACTAAAAAAAAAATGAACAAATGAAACTGTAAACCACAGGATGAAGAACACCGCATGGCGACGTGCCGGTGGCAAACTTAAACGAACTGCGTGGACAACAGACGGGAAAATTGAAGCATGTGCGGAAGTGTTCACAGAATTATGAAAGGAATTTCCCAAGGAGGTTGGTTTTCATGCCAGACTTGAAAACTTCGAACAGAGTCACGAAGGGATAGGATTAAAGAATTTCAGACGGTGTGGCTGGAGAAGGAGCGTTTGCTGAGTTTCTCGATGAGATGTTGCAACCACTACATTGTGAAAATCTTGGAATGTGTCCCGGATATGTTATAACTGCTTTCTTCTAGTATGTAGGGAGAGACTTTATGGGTGTTTACAAACTTTCAAGGAAACTTCAGTCCAAAACAAACCTCTGGACCACGCTGAGTAGCAGATTATTGCTAGTAATTGTTTATTTTCAGGCTTGGCACCTTGAGGTGCTTTGTGGTGGATGATGAAGCAAGTGGGGTGCTCATAAAAATGGAGAGGTAAGCGAGATGAAGATGCCAGTCACGCTCCGCTGTCAAGTTCGTCTTTTATTTTGAGGAAGAAGACGTGACGAAAGGGAGGTTATTACCCTGACGATGTTCAAGGGAGGAGAATGCGGTCTCTCTTCACTCCACAGCTCCTACGCACCACCATCGTCGTCATCACTGCTGCTGCTTAGTGTCTGTCGCCCGAGAATATTGTAATTTTTCCGTGGCGAGAGAAGAGCACCTGATGCACCTCGGGACGTAAAAGTGGGTTGGGGTGGGAGGAGGGTGGAAATACCCGAGACGCACCTTCAGGTGTGACATCAAACGTTCTACCTGTAATTGTAAAACGTGATATTTCTCACTCACCTGCTTCCAGTTAGGTGATTGAAATATTCAGAGGATGTTTTGCACTCGACCAACTCTGTTACAAAAATGAAAAAAAAATGCACAGTTCAGCAAGTGTGGCAGTATTTTGTCTTTCTACTATACGTGTCCATGTGCATGAGCGTGTGTGAGCGTGTTCGTTTTTTTTTTTCTTTTTTCTACAGTCATGTTATGTTTATGATGTTGTCTCTTGGACATAGAAACATTGGGCGTACATTTGTGCATGGTTCTTTATTGCATGTGGCAAATATGTGCACGCGAATTAGGAATTTTTTCTGGGTTGACATTTGTCAGGAAGACAAATTCACTCACACCTTTCTTTACTTTAGATACCTCCTTGTTCTCTATGCCTCTTGATTTCTAACTCTCTCTCTCTCTTTTTCTATTTTTAATTTCAAGAGAAAGTTGTTTATGTGACAGTGAGTAAAAAAATTACTCTCTTAAATTACCATTTTTTTAAATACGCTTTGGAGAAAACATTGTTAAGAGTAAGACAGAACAACCCTCAACCCACACCACAAGTAGCAGTAAGTTTGACAATCCATCCTCTCTAAGGTTTCTTGCTTTTCTGGAATGCCCGGGCATTAGTGAAACACCTCCACGTATCGCGAAAAGACCGTTTGCCAGGTCTGTCAGGCTCTAGACTCTCCAGCGGCCGCATGCGCACTTTCAAAAGCTGAAGGAAACTGAAGGTTTGATGAAAAGAGGGAGATAATGTTTGACTGCAGCTTTGACTCGAGACATTGAGGTTAATAGGCTGCCAACAGGGTGGGGATGCTCAGCAGCAAGCCTGTTCTTCCTGGAGGGCCAGGGGTGGGGTGGTAGGAGGGGACTGTAAAGAGGGGTGTAAGAAGGGATGGCTACAGAAAACCAAGCTTAGGGCCGGCTTGTTCTGTCGTCTGCTTTATCGTGCTTGCTGACAGGAGGATACCCCGCTTCCCGTTTCCGCAGTTAGCGTTACTGATGAGAATTACGGTCAGCCATCTTATCGCAAACAGCATCACTCCTGAAGTTACCGCTCAGGACCCCTCACCAGGATGCTAGTTTACTGCCCTTATTACTCAGTCATCTGTCTTTTGACCATTTGTTAGTGTACTTGTTTTGTTTCTTTACAATCTACAGTCTGTTATAGTAAGTCCGCGCCGATACGAATTGGAGACTGCAACTGTATGCGGTGTTTAACAAAACCGTGTAATCCGAGGCTAATTGCTGTACATGTAAATAGTATCGTATATTTCTAGTCACAGAGGCCTCACCAAGTTTGTAACTAAAGGGAGGAAACTATAATACCCAGAAAAAGCCACCCAGAAACGAGCAAACCGTGTAAACTTCTCACAAACGGTGCTCTCGGGAGTCGGATTGTTTTCCTCCTCATCAACATCACACAGAAACAACGTTGAACTTGCTTTTAAGTAAGGACTTAATTAATGTTTTTGTAATATTTTGCACATGTCACTACTCGTTTCAGTGCGGGAAGGTATTAAATGTTTAAATTTTAACCCAAAACTTGTCAAAGACTCTTGTACCAGAAGATAACTTTAGCAGGATACTTTCGTCTGATTGAGTGGCCATGGATGCTGTTTGCTCCCATCAAACGAGGGTTGGCGCCTTCTCTTCTTGTGAGTGGAGGCAGTCGGTCCCTCGCAGGACCAGCAAGCAGCTGGAGCCAGTGACGTCATCGTCAGAGCCCGGTCTGTTAATTAAGCGGGAAGCGGAACGCCCACAGCCCCCTTAGCCTCATGCTCACACACTGCAGTTGTTTACGTGGATGTGAGGGCTGGCAACAAAAACATTTCTCCCGAGCTTGGGAAAGTCTTCATCGCCCCGTAGCTTTAAATGAGCCGATTACATGAAGAACCAAAACAAAATAATGAGTGCCTCACTGAAGACGTAATTGCCTTGTATGTTTGCCAGGGTGCTGTGTGTCCAGAGGCAAAAGAATTTTTTGAAAACCCGTCTACTTCATTAGTGGGTGGTCAGCAAGAGGCGGACATAGCTAGCCGATGAAAGGTGCCCCAGAAAGTGAATGAAAAGGTGTCGTCTACAAGTTTGATGATATAGTTTGTGTGAACCCAGGGTTGACTCTGTGGTGGGTCCTTTGATGAAATCCCAAACTGAGTCTTCATTAAGACAAAGAAGTGAATCCAAGGACCAGACTGGCTCTCAGTTCCAAGAAAACGTGGGAAAAGTCAATCATTCATCTTTAACCCCTGGATTGTTGGCTGTGCTTGAAGCTGGCAAGTAACAATCACACCAGTAGTAAAGCGATACAGTCAGTATTCATAATGTTCTACAACTGTGATAGAAAATCGCCTTTAGGCCGAAACAGTTTACCTCCAAAATCAACAACAAGATATATTTTAGAAGTTTGTGGACACTGTCAACGCTGCATGGGTTTTGCATTTGTTTTCTAACTAGTTTTAGTTTTTTTACTCCAAAACTGGAAGGTAAACTTTCCTTTTTTTTTGGTAGAGATACATGGAGAGTAGTGAATCCAACAAGGCACTTGTAATGTCGACATCTATACACCACATGAACAAGATGACAAGAGTCGCACTGTACTGGGTTCATTTCTGTGAGTCTTTCACTTGATTTCCTGCTTTTTTTCGTCACTTCTCAGGACTATCACCTGCCTCCTTGTGCTGTCATGACATCCAGTCATAGCTTTCATTGCAAACGTGTTTGGTGTCCGCGACATTCGCACCTGCCTGCCTCCAACGTCTCATACAGCAAAACTGCAAAGTGGCTACAGGTAACGAAAAAGCCGAAATTAATTGTGACATAGTCGCAGCCTGCTTTTGTGTATGAGGTTCTACACATTAATCGTTTAACATCTGTCTCGGAGTGATGAGGTGTTACACCTTATGAGAGTCATAACTCACTCTTGTATATAAATGGTGCATATTTACTGAATCCTCAAAGCTGACTCCAATATCGATGCCTGTACACATTTTGAACCAGTTCGCCCTGACCGATTTCTCTCAAGATGAAAGTTTACCTACTTAAATATGGCATAGTTATCTATGGCTGCCTCTTAAATATGACGCTATATATTTATTGTGAAATGATCATACAATAAAAAAAAGGTATTGTGGAATTATTTTCATACCCCTTTCTTTGTATTAATCTACACATTTTATCTTCTTACATAAGATGATGCACTTTTTATCTTTGTATCATGAAACTGTACACACTTTATCTGTGTACACATGTGTAGACTCCTCACATTTGCCATTCCTCACTTTCTCTCTGTTTATCTCTCATACACACACACACATTTAAGGCTAGCTGCACATGTTTCTCAAACCTTAAACTGTTCTAAATAATTAAATTTAGAAACGTTTTTTGCTGAGGATAATGAAAGTCTGGCCTAAACAGTTTAATCTTGTTTAAAACAATTACAGTTAAGAAATGTTCTTACAGAGTGTCGTGCACTGGGTTTCTTCCCTCAATTGTTTATATAATAATATTTAAAGTCTCAACGTGTTACAAGAAAAGTGTTGCGTAACTGGAGCCAGGCGCTTTCACAAGGGGGGTAATGATGCATCGTCACACACTTAAACTGTGCTCGGTTAGTTCCCCTGACTAGTATATTTTGTTTATGCTCCTGACAGTGTAAGGGTCTCGTTATTGCTAAAGAACTGGTTGCATGGCATTGTCACATGATGGCTTTTTGGTATCTAGCTGATTGACATCTATTTTATTTAAAACCCTTCACAGGGGCACTACTGACAGTCATGTCTGCATGGTGAGAATGAGTACTGCGAAAAGTCACATGCTTTCACACTCAGATGATAAACATCTATCTGTTTTGTGTTGTTTCCAATTATCAGCATGCTCTGCTTAAGATATAAGCCAAAATCAAATAGCTTTTCTCTTTATTTGCACTAAAAACGAAAAGCGAGAGGGGAAGGCTTCCTGCTGTCTGTGAACTTGTGAGATGTACCAGGCTGAAGGGGGCGCCGTGATTTACTCATTAGCGTTTGCCAGGGCCATAAGGATCGGAAGCCAACTCGCTGGCTGAAATACACACAAGATAAACACAGGTTAAACACAAGATAAACACACTGGTAAATAATGTGTCAGATGTGGGGACGTACAGACACGGAAACAACCATAATACGAAGCCAAAAAATACGTGGACAGACAACAGAAAAGTCAAACACAAAGAGAAGGGAGAGAAAGCGTGGCACCTTCACAAGCCGGCAGTCACTGATTTTTCTCCCTTAGACCACAATTTTGCTGAGTGAAACTAGTTTCACAGAATTTATTGGATTCGAAATATAAACCATCTGTTCGGGATTAACAGAATCAGCCATAAATTGTAAAGTGGTCTGGTCCCAGTGTTACTGTGACTTGAGATTACAAATAAGATGAAACACGAGTAAAATAAGAAAACTCTGATAGCTATATGTCTCGTTTTGAACGACATCCGGCTTCTGTTGATGATAAACTATCTACTTTCAAACTGCTTGTCGATAAGGGAACACTTTCTGACAACTGTTACAAAATGGTAGCATCTTCCTACACCCACTGGCAGAATATCTAGGGGTTTTTCCCCTAATACTGGAGTTTGAAATAACATTGTTCCCTACCAGCCCATCAAATCGTCTAACTCGCGAGTCTCTGTTGGACTGTAATAATGATCACTTAAAGGAGGGGATTTTCTTTTTGCAACTTTCAAATTTAGTGAACTATATCTAACGATTAATCATCTGAACATCACTGTTTGTTTGCTTGTCACCTTCTCATACTGCCTGCCTGTCTGCATGTCTATTAGTCTGCTTTCTTGCCTGCGTTCGTGCTTTCCTGTCCGTCCTCATCATGGTCTACTTTAGGTTACTCTTGCTGCATAAGGGAAGGGCTGGTAATTATTCTACGGTATTTCAGGATTGAATAGTTGCCGGCCTACCACAAAACCTTAACCTGTTCTCTCTCCTCTAAGGAACAGAACTCCTAGAACATTTTTTTTTTTTTCGTCTCGAGTAGTGATCCGAGTGCCCTGTCGTTTGGGTCACACAAAGGACTAACCACGCTCTTGGAACCTGAGTACATCCACAGCTTTAAATAACCCGTCTCAGATCGGGGCCAGAAGTAATTAGCTGCTACATCTGCTAACCCTGGTAGTAGGAAAGAGTAGAACTCTGTACTTTATTAGACCAGACGAGGAGATTTCTTTTATGTGGTTTCACTGTACACCAAAAAAAAAACATCAGACTTGTTTCTACATAAATGAGGATCCGAACTATTGGTTCGCAGTTAAAACGGAATCAATGACTGTTAGCCATAAAACCACACTACCTGTGAAAGGTCGAAAAACAATACTAGTACTGTAAATAGTGACATTATAAATAGCATGGACATGTGATGTACAATGGCAACATAAAATGACAGTCAACATTAGCGATTTGACAATGAGATAATAACAATCGTGTTTACACTGACACTAAACATGGGTATATTCTAAAATAATGAGTAATCACCAAGAGAAACAACTAGGAATTGCTGCTGATACTTACAATAACAAAACAATCCCCCTTAAATCAAGGAGCAGCCATACTATCAAAATTACTAGTAGTAAAACAATTACTAGCTTCGGCATTAGTGTGCTGTAGAAAATGACATTTCGCAAGTCTTTAATATTTTAACCAAACATACCTGCTTCGTACAGTATACAATCACACAAAAGCTAATGTTTATAAGACGTGGTATTTTATAATGTGTATCAACCAGCGATATGCCTGTAGAAAACAGTGTCATCAAACTTCATAACAATAATAATTTCTTTACCATAAATAGAATTCAGGTAGTCACGCATGGCGTCATGCCGGGAGAAAAACCCACCATCGGGGCTTGTTCTCTTTTGTCTGTCAAACAACCAAATCATTATAAATCAGCAGATCAAACATGGAAATATACACAGCATATCCTCTGTTTTACATAACCACACTTACACACACTAAAGCACCGCAAACAAACACCAGCAAGAATACATACACATACGCACAGACAGAAAATTTTACAGGCTTTACTTTCTGATCGCTACTGTTCACTTAAGTCACAGTCTACCTTAATTCCTCATTTGGTTTGAAATTTCGGGTTTAAAACATATTGACAAATACCAGATAAAGAAGTATTAGAAATCAGTCAGGACCTAGAGAGTTCATGCATCCTGCTACCCGACAACTCGCCACCGTAATGGATGGGCAGCCACTCGGTCACCCGAAGTTACCTGTCGTAATAAGTCACCGCTGTTTCCTTTTACTGACAACTTATTTTTTATGTTATGTTTTCTTTCTAAAAAGCAGAAGAAGAAAGTGGAGCATGTAGCTCAGTTTTTTTCTTGCAGTGTAATCAATGTCTCAAGAACACAAAAATTCAGTGACACAGAATGGACGTCAAGTGAGACGATTTCCTCAGAAATGTGTTACACTGCTCGGTATCCAACAAGAAACCACCCATCCTGTCAGTAGTTGTGTAGCGGTGTGTCGAGTAATACATTTCAGACAAGAGTGTATGACTTACGACACTCTGCTCGTCATGCCAACTGACAGAACATCTAGTTTATTGAATCCTAAACTAAACATCTTTAGACGATCTTTTTTGAGATGTCATAAGGTCGGTTTTTCAAGACATTTTTATATTCAATTTGGCTATTAATTGGCTTTTCAAAAGTATATTCATTCATCCATATACACATACAGCCATGCAAAAGATTTCATTCATGATCAATAAGGATCAATGATTGCTACACTTACTTCTGCAGCCATGGGCCAGAGTACAGTATATACGAGAACCATTGTCACATGCTACATACTTCTACATGTTCTCTACATTGACATGCCACTCACTTGTCCGCTTGTAGCCTGTTCATGATGTTCTGGACCAGGGAGAGAAAGTCACCGGCCTCGTTATATGTCGGGTGTACTTGTACCCTGCACATGGTCCACAACACGGCCATAAGAGAAAAAAATGACAAATCTGAGTAACATAAATTGCGCCATGACAAATGTAGGTATTTGCCCTCAGGTGCAATGATTCTTATTTTGTTAGTTATCATTACAAATGTTACACAGGACGAGGGACACGTTAGACAAGTCTGGTGAGACGAGTGGTGCAACTATCCCGCTTGTCACACCCACAATGTCGTCACTTCCTGTCCGAGTGGCAGCACCCCAATGGAACATGTCCGGCAGCGCAAGAGTAACACGACTTCAAGACATCAAACAAGTGAACAATGTTTTCTTTCAAAATAACCTTCTCTGCGCTAGAATTTAAGTTTATGTCTCTCCCTAGCTTATTGAGAATGCCCTGCCTTTCTCCAAACCCCACCCTCTACCTCCCATCCAGCACAAACAGGGAACAAAACCCCCTAATTTGCAAATTAATGTAGTTGTGACATACACTAATTATATTATTTAAACTATAACATAATTATTATAGTCTTTAATAACCTCGAAGAACCTCAATTTTGTATGCTTGTAAACATGATACGGAACAACAATACAGAAGAAAGCAAAGACAAGGACATCAAACAGATGTCTATGCGATGGTGTTTGCCGGTCCGTGCGTCTGCCTGCATTTGTCTGTGTATGCGTACATTGTATTGGTCAGCGTGAGGTATCTGTTAAAATAATGCCAGACAACCATGTGAACAGCATTTTCTCCAGCATTCTCCACCTCTGCCTTGTGCATTCTGCCTCTTGCATGCCGGAGGTGTGAAAGCGAACACCGCCAGGAAGAGCGGGAGAGATTTGCGGCCTGATTGTTACCTTCGCAGTTTCCTTGTCGCTGCTTTCTTTTCCTTAAATATAAACCATTTTGGCGCTTACCGTTCCCAGAACCGCCTCCTTCAGGATAAAAATTAAAAAATATAGATGGCGCAAGGAGAAAAGTGTCGTTAATTTTATAAACTTTTTTGCCGCATCGTCTGCCTGCTTAAACTCTTACATTTTAAATACACGGAGCGGACAAAACGCCAGTCTAGGCCCAGACCTACATTCACTGCCATTCCATTACTGAGACAATGTAGCTGTGCCAACATTACTTAGAATGTCTCTGTGTGTGTCGTGCGTGCGCGTGCTGTAGTCTCATACTTGTAACACAGTTGGCTTTGTTGAGCTGCGCTTAAATAAATCTTTTTCTAGCTGCTATTTAAAACGTGTTGTTTGTGTGTCTTATCTTTATGGTACCAGCCATACGGCAGGCTTAATCTCCATTCTGGCTTTTTTTTTTTTTTCTCACATCAAGGACATAAAATCATTTTCAAATGAGGAACGTAGGTCTGATTGTCATGATCCTTCCACCATCGGGGTCTTTAGAGGGATTTCCGACCGCCCGGAAGCCGCCTGCACCAAGACGAATCATTAGGAGCGGTGTAGGTGCATAAAAAGACAACACTGATAGACACTTTTTGTGAAAAAAGCCCTCTCTGTCGTGTTATTGAACCCTTTCATCTTTGCTGTCAATGAACGAGCTCTAACCTCTCTCAAAAAGTGTCCTTCAAAGTTTCCTCCTTCTCAAAACATGAAATCTTTGAATTTGCAAAAGAATGCAATATAATCACAAAATTTCAGAGACGTTTGAGACAAGAAAATGCACAGTGTTGTTTAAGACTAGAGAGTGCAAGAACTGTGCTTGATGTTTTTTAAATGGCAAAAACGGTTTGTGCTCGCTGGCGTCATCAAGATGTCGGGGGTTACAACCCTGCTACTGGTTGGCCACATGGAGGGTGGGTGTCTGTCATACGCTTCTCTCGCCTGAAGTAAGCATGACACTGGTTTAAAGTGAATGCTAGATGTGTTTGATAATAGTACACTGGTTTATTAGCCAGTTTTCTGTTGATCTCAGTCTAATGGATAGAACTATGACAGAACTTCTGAAACCCAACCATTGGACCACTAGTAATGTCATATAAGCCAGCATGAAACTTCAGTTTTGAAATAAAAAATTATAAGAAAACATGATGCACACAACGTTTACACTTTATGAAAAATCTGAAAATACAAGTGCAGACCAGGGCATTTCAAATACTGAGACAGTATCGCCTTATACCAGTCGGCTTCAAGCACAGGTAGTCATAGTCAACCATTAGCTTCAGATCAGTTTTTTTAGAAAAAATTAACTTATTCTCTAATTTGGGAAGGGCAGATATAAGCGGAGCACAGAGATGTAACTGCCATAACAATTTCCAACAAACAGCCATTACATTTCAAACAAACAAAAGATTAATTTGTTGAGGTTCATTAGGGACTCGGTGAGGACACGTCCATACACAATCTCACGCTGCACCCCACAGGGCAGGTCTGAAGAATCGGGAGCCGTGTACTATATTAATTAAACTCGGTGTTAATCAAGTACCACACTCTCACCAAAGGGCCGACGGAAAACTCCTGCCCTGTTGTGTGAAGCCTTCTAGTCCCTCGGTTAGTAGCAAGGAGAAAAACAGCAAACATTTGTGACTAACAATGGTCCCTCATATACCTTTAGACATTTCGTTGTTAATCTTTACCCTGGGAGGGGGAGGCTCATTGTAACCCACACCGAGAAACAATCTTTCCACGTCTGCTGCGGGTTCTGTGTGACCGTTCAGGGACATTGATTCTCCAAGTTCAATCCAGGACATTGATACACAAGTACTCGTAACTCATGGATTTACTCAAAGCAATAATTGTCACTCTTTGCTCCATCGACTGCTGTTAACGAGCCTCGTTTTTTCCTTCGCCATTCAAAACCGTCGCTGCAAACGCGTGTGAAAGGTAAAAAAAAATTACCCACATCAAAAATGCTTGCGAATTCTATTCACAGGCTATTTCTAATGAAAAAACACTATCGCTGCTGTACAATAGAAGAACATAAAGTGACCCTGTGTTTTTTCCAGCAAAAAAAAAAAAATAATAATAAAATGAATGTCGTAAAAAGACACATAAATCAAATTCCTATTTTCCTAATTATGTTTGCTGATTGATTAGCTGTTTGCTCCCAGATGCACCAAACACTTGGGACCTTTTTGCGAACTATATGAAGATGAAGTTCTTGAGGAGACAAGAGGAGATGGGACTCCTTCATTTCAAGGGACAATGATAATACAGTTGGTCATTGTCTTGTCATGCCATTGTCATTGTCTCCGGAAATGGTGAAGGTCATGTCGACTTATGTTCTTTGAGGATGGTGAGTATTTGCACAGGTAAGACGGTTCAAACAGTCAAGGTGTTGTCCACATGTTCACTGCGCATGTCAGACTGGAGTCAAGAAGCTTCGTTATAATGCTCTGTGGCCAAGTATTGAACACGTGGGCAGGAAGCAGCAATACATATTAGTGAAACTTCTTAACTTACCTAATAAGCAAGTATATGTTATAATAGTGCACTTAACTTTTGATATTACAGCTATAGATAAATACCTTTCCAACTTAAACAATAGTAATCTTGCGTCTAATTTTTGTTTATCCTTTCTTTACAGGTATTTCTTGTACTTTCCATAAAGATCGTTAGCATGTCATTTTAGAGCTGTCATAAAACTGTTTTTTCTTCTGTGAATTCTTTTTTCCAATAGTATTTCAGAATCATCTTACATATTTCTTAATTATTTTACAAAATTCCTATTGAAGTGAAGTAATACTTGCCTCAAATTTCACGGGATTTATATTTTGAGAATTCTGTGACACACATCAGCACATTGCTCTATTACTAGTCATTAAATATCCTTAATTTAAACTACTAGGCTAGCTGGTAGTGCGGTAGAACAATTTACTTTTCTCGCATTCAAATAAATATTTGAAAATGAAGAGGCCTTTGCATAATTCACAAGATTACAACAAAATACAATATTTTACTTTTAACTATGGGCGATATTTTTCCAAGGTCTCTGTAGACATCATGTTTTGATATCTTAGATACTTGCCTTTAAAAATTCAATTGAAAATTAAGTTTTCGAATCAATGCGTATGTAGATGGGAGTGTGTGTGTGAGAGAGAGAGAGAGACAGACAGAGTGTGTTTGTGTCTCTGTGTGTGTTGGTGGGGGGTATTTATTGAAATAATTCTGTCAGAAACAATCTCAATATTTTTTGTCATAGTCTGCCCTCCATGAGCTCCAAGAAGACGGACAAGATGGAGAATCTGGCTTTAAAAGCTGACTATTAAAACTATCTGTAAGCATTAGGTCCATAAAACTCCTCACCTGTCACACGGATGTGAACGACTAACTGCACGCGCGGTCCCTCCTCTAAAGCCTGCACCACAGCACAGAGTGTGAGTGCACAAGAGGCGATAGGAAATAGGGTGCATCCCTTTACAAATATGTAGTACTTAATTAATATGGATTAATTAGGTGGACGTTTTACGAAAAGCATATTTAGTCTGGCTTTTTCGCAAATTGGCTTCCATCTCTTTTTCGACGGAAGCCCGTGAACAAGCTTGCGTGCACGCACCCGGCGCACGTATTCGCTCATGTCATCGAGTGCGAAAGTACACTGATGGTGCGTAGGTCGGTGGACACAAGCGAACACACACACACACACACACACACACACACACACACACACACACACACACACACACACACACACACACACACACACACAGAAAGCACCCACTGACGCACTCACGCACACACGCACACACGCCAGTCTTCATTACCGGGTGCCCACGTTAGATGTCCCTCCCATCAAACTTCAAAAAAGCACGCGCAAAGGAGTCGCTTCCCTTGTAAGATCATTAGCACACGGAAATTAGCTTATATTGTCTTAGAGCCCTGTGTTTTCTTTAGAACCCGGCGACCCTCGCCAGCTTCTGATGGCGTCGTCTCCGCTGGAGCGGGGGCCACGAGTGGACCTCTCGAGGCCGCCAGAAGCCATCTCATCAACAGATTTTCCATCAAAAGCGCCGCGTCTCGCCCCTCGAGTTTGCTCATTGATCATCGATGTCAGAAGGCGCTCACCGTGTCGAGTAGATTACCGTCTCCATCCCTCCCTCTCTCCCTTCGTGTAAACAAGATCCATAAAAGTTTAAATGACGGAGAAATCAATGTGAGCACGAGGCCTTTGCCCCCTCCCTTTTTTTTTTACCTCCATGATTTTTCACAAGTGTATGCCTCTTTTTTTTTTATTTTAAAGCCTTCAAAAAAAGGTGTGCGAAGACTGATGTTAAGTGAACAACCCGAGCTAGTGATAGACGGTGAGTGGATAAAAAGTAGTCCACGGAGGAGAAATCGTGTTCATTTTTCTGCGCAGTTTCGATTTTTACCTACATCTACGAGTCTTGATGGCTGGATCAGCCTTCCCGAGAGAATGAAACAGGACGAGAGAATTTTTATTATTATTATTATTATTATTATTATTATTATTATTATTATTATTATATTATTATTATTATTATTATTATTATTATTATTATTATTATTATTATAGACCTTTTGGGGACTACAGGGAGCAAAGATGTACAAGACGTACCAGCACGCAAATATTTTTAGTAAGGCTACAATAATGATAAGCAAGAGTGCCTAAAGGATTACAATACTTGTAGATGTGAGTTTTGCTGGGTGGTTAAGTTATGATCTACGGAAGCGTTGAATCGACGCAAGGATCGAGAGTGACAGAGACCGAAGACATCATGGTCAATCGTAGGGCTCATGGCGCCATTGCCTCACTGTCATCACGATCTTTGTGCCCATCGCACTTGTCTCGAACAGAAAACATTGGCTAGATATCACGTGACTAGGATCAGCAGTACGGGTTGGATGACATCTTATGAGGATAAGCAGGTCTGGTTGGGCGATGCTTGACCAAGACTTAATAAATAGTTAGCAGTGATCAGCAGGTAGTGAAAGTGTCGTCTTACCTGTCGCCGGTCCACTGGGTAGGAGCGGCCATGACGCTGGTGAGTGACACGTGGACACTGAGCAACAGCAGGAGCGCAAGTCCAGCGGTCAAGACAGTTGCCATTTCTGCAACAAGAAAAAGTCAGACTCTCAACTCCCCACCTTCGTTCATCTAGAAAAATGTTCTGGCGCCTGAGCGACAACTTCATCATCCGCAACACAGCTTAATTTTTTTTTCAATAAGGTGGACGATTAAATAAAGCTCATTTGGCCTAAGCAGGCTGTAGCAAAGGCAAGAGATTACTTAGAGAAAAGTAGAATGAAACACGAACAATGTCATAGCTCCGTTTAAAGCGATGGCAGACAAAAAAGTCTATTGGCAATTACGCAACTAAGTCCAGCCTGATGACAGTAAAAACTAAGCCTTTAAGTACAGTGATGACAGCCAAAGATGACACAAGAGAGTGGAAAGGAAGCTAGAGAAAGTCCACTGGATGTCGACGACGACTAGAAGCAGAAGTGTGAGGCAGTGACGGTCCACCCACCCACCCCGCATTCCCCACCCAGCCGCGGGCACGAAGACAAAAAGACATCAAAGGCTGTTCAAATGGCGGGCTGGCGATCAAAGAATTCCTAATAAGGGATCGCAGCTTGGAATCGGTGATGAGTTACCTGGAATAAATCACTCACGGTTGACGTACGAACTTATGAAAATTACAAATACTTAGCTTGTTCAAAACAAGTCGGTGCTACTGGGTGAGACACAAGACATGCGCGCGCACACAAACATGCGCAGACGTCCTGAATACTTTTCAACTCGAGTCTTGTGAAGCTTTTATTTTTTCTTTTTTTTTTTTTTTTTTTTTTTTTTACTTTCTGTCTCTCTTTTTTTTTTTTCTCTCTCTCTGGGTGAATTTCATGTATCTAGCTATCCTACATCTCACATATATATATATAAAACAGAAAATGCTCAAAGACAACTCTGGCTTGACCAGTTTGCTAGTTCTGTTACTCATTGTAACATTTCTAACCCTTACAACGGTATACCACACATGCAGCCACTGACTGACCATCTCGATCAAGACAAAATTCTTCAAACAACACTTACATCATTTTTTAAAATCTTTTTTAGGGGATTGACCCTTTCCATGCCCATTAGAACCAATATTTGCGTCCAACATTCGGCCGCATTACGTCCCTTCGTCTGTCTACTCTCTGAACGAGGTTGGTTGGGTGAGTCTTTCATTCAGGATGGACAGAACACTTGATTCTTGCATCTTTTCTTGGCACTCCTCGGGACGTGCTGGCGAGTGTGGGTGCCGTGTGTGAAAATGTTGGCAGCCTCGGCACCTACTAATGGCAATGGTCGATACACCTGAGAGCTTCGGAAGGGACGACTTGAGTAATCCATTGATATTGGGAGACAAAACTCGGCCTTCCCCATCCCAACACCAACAACACAAATGTTGTCAATGGTTCGATACCACTCTCGAACCGCTTTGGAGACGGTCCTGCTCGTGCTTAAAAGACATGTTTGACCACCATGTTCACGTCTGCGCATGTCTGAACATTGGAAAGTTTGATATTCCGTTAAAATAGGAACTGGCAGGAAATGTAAAAACGTGGGAGTTCACGTCACGTTTGAGTCTCACGTGATGTTACTTCATACCCGTTCTATTTCAATCTCACTTCGATTACTTCTATGTTATTTCAGAGAACTTTGATATCTGTAATAATGTAAAAACGAAATTTATATTTATTTGAAAGTTATACTAAACGCCAAACCATCTTGATATCACATGAAGTATTGTAAATCACTACATCGAAAATGAAATGAAAAGTTCCTTTCTCCTAACTAAATTTTTCTTTCTCTTTTCTGTAAGTTTGGACTATATTAGTGGACAGGATTTAGGGTAAAAGTGCGGGTACTTAGATGGAAGTAAGAAGAACTAGGTCTCGCTGGGTGGATGGTATTACCGGGGTGTCTTCACCTGGGTGGACGCACCACCACACAATATGTCAACAGCTGGCTCAAACATATTTAGCTTCCACTGTAGTACACTTGCATTTTACATGTCCCGGCTGTTGTTCTTGATATAATATCAAAGTACTGTTGCATCAGAAGATAAGAAACAGTTTCATTTGTCTCCATAGTTTCTGCAAACTATTTTTCTAACACAGAACTTTTGGCACAAAGTAGTTTGTCTTAGTAGCATTGATACATATTCTGTCTAGTCTGAGGAAGCCTATCACTGTTTTACTCACAATGTCGGACATGTCGGAGTAGTCCCAACAATCGTGAGACACACGACCATAAACCCAGAGTTGAACGCTTGATATTTACATTTACAGAGATTTCACCTCCTCCAGTCATGTAATATTTTACACCACTACCCATCCCTCTAGGTCCCGCCCCGGTTTTTTAACCACTTCACGATTACAGCCAAACATCCGAATTTTCAAAGTAGTCATCTTTTACGGAAGGTCCCAGGTCACTGCACAACCGGATTCTATCTTCCTACATTAGAAAAACACATCCGTCTGAAACGCTTCTCCGCTAATTAGAAAAGAAAAAAACAGGACAAGTGAAATATTTTGCAAAGTAGTGCCACAGCTGACCCTGGCGACGACTTTCCCATCCCGCAAATACTTCATTGTCTCTTATTTCTGGTGTCGACTGTGGAGCTCTCCGTGCCCACCTCATGCCTCCGATGCCTCACTCCTCCTTCTCTTGCTGATGCCTCAGCCATGTTGTGATGTCTCGTCCTCCCCCTGTCGCTGCTCCCCTTCTCCTCTTGGCTGGGTTCTGACATTCCTCTTCTGTGTCAATTTATTTTTACTACTTTAATCCATTTGTTGTCCTGACAGTTTTTGTAATCATCTTTTTTCCTCCTTTTTTTTCTTTCTCCACTCCCTTTGCAGTTTTATAGAAGTATAAAAAAAAAGACAGAATTAACTGCTTTAGACTGCTTTCTTATCTCGTGAGTGATGAATTTTTAACGCGCCCGTTTTTTCATAAATCGTTTTTCCTTTATCTCACTCTGTTTGGTCTCATTGTTTTGTCCACGTATGGTAATTTTGAACTAAATGAGACAAGTGCTAAAATATAGATGGCAAAAGGACACATACCTTAATTATGCATCATCATCATCATCATCATCATCATCATCATCATCATCATCATCATCATTATTTTGCTAAAATTGTTTATTAGCCTACAGGCTTAACCTAACCCTAACTAGCCACAATTTAATGCCTTCTCTAAAATACGAGATCCTATTCATATCCTTTAGTGTTGCTATGAAATTGAGAGACTGATATGTCACAGCGATATGTGGTACTCAGCGATAATTAAAATGTATATTCTTCACTAATGAATCGCAATAACTGCTTGAAATATCATAGCAATATTTACTTGTAATATGCACGAGTCGATCATAGTCACTGACATTTCAACAGTATGCCAAAGCGATCCTGACATGTCAAAGGGATCATTGCTAGGTCACAGAAATAATGGCTGAATTCAAAGCAATACTCACTGCTACAAGTCCCGGGCGCCATTCCCGAACAACTACGGAAGACGGGAAAGTCGCACACGGTGGAGAAATATCAGAACAAAGCCAGTGATCAGCGCTATCGAGTTCCCTGTTAATAGAGATACCGTTCTTTAAGTTCCAACCGGTCTTAAAAAACAAACAATTCAAACTTAGCTGCTTTGACTGAGCGCTTTCTAAGGTCAAGAGGACACCCCGCTGCTGTCACTGGGCTGCTACCCGGAGTGCAATTATCAACCGTCCCCCAACACAGACACCGAGCGACCTCAGGCCAGGAAGTTCATCTGGATGCGAGCAGAAGGAAACGACCTCAGCCACAACAACCTGCAACTTACTTCTTATTCTTGTCCTTAGTTGCTGCTTTTCTCTTTTTGCTGCTTCTGTGGTGAAAGGTGGAGGCTGGTGGTCGCAAGCTGTGTGACTGTGCGAGGACGTGGCGCGGACTTACCCGGGGGGACAGTTGCACGCAGTGGCGACTGGTGGTGACGCGGTTCCGAGCGACTGTGATGGTGTGCACGTGCTCAACGGGCCGGGCTGTCCCTTTCCTCTCGACTGCGCCTGCCTGGCGGGACCCCGGGTACTTATACTTCGCGGGAAGCATAATTGCCTGTGGAGACAACTCCTACACCACGGTGCTTGAACCTACACCAGCGACACCCGCAGTGAAGCTTTGGTAAGCACAGGGTCCCTCCGTGTGTTGGTGCGTGTGTGCGCTTCTGTGTGCATGTGTGTGTGTGGGTGGGTGTGTGTATGGCGCGTGCGTGCACGTGTGCACTGGCACAGACTAACGGCCCTTTAATCATCACATCGATAGATGCCAATAGAAGAGCTGACAGAACGACAGCTGTGGAAGAAGGATAAATGCTCAGAGAAAATGAAAGCATACGACAGAGAAAATAGTCCATTAAGCGCCATCTTAGGTAAAAGACGAAACTGTTATAGTGGGAGGACATTTCTCTGTCCACCTCATTAGCAGCCTCGCAAGTGATAGCCTGTCACCTCAGTCTATTTCCCTTCATTCTGGCAGACATGCTGACCGTCTGATGTCCCAGACTACTGTCTGTCTCTAAAGAAAGCCGCAATCGCTACTGTAACAAGCAGTCGTTAATTAACTTCATGCACTGTTTCATTTCAGTTTGGTTAATTCGCATCATGGCTTTTTGAGGATAAATGAAAGAAACTATTGTCAACTAATTATAACTCAGTGGGCATCCATATCACAATATTATTATTGGTGTTTATTAAAGTTAGCAATGTTTAAGTAAAACAATAAACGGAGTCTGTAATGTTTTTCAGGGAAAACTTTATATTATTCACTCTTTGACAAACACTTCTTTCTTTTTTAATCTTAAAATTCTTTATTTCATTTTTCTCTTCGTTGTCTTGTGTGCAACGCATTGTATCCGCTAGAAATGTCCATACAGAGTTTTAATGATTTGCTTGACCGCCACTTGCGGCCATGTGAACGATGTCGTAGGACTTCTTGACAATTGTTAAACATTTGTATTCTTATCCAGTGAGTTCCCATGTCTGTAAATATGCTACAAAGTGCATAGTTTTAATATCCACTTTTATCACGTTTATGCATTATCGATAAGTTCTTGTAATATTAAACAAAGTGTCCATGTATTGAAAGGGGAAGCGGGTAGTCGGGTGAGTAGTGCTCATGCGTCCAAACCCGAAGCGCTCATCAGCCGGTTCGCTACCTGTGTGGCGCTGCAAACTTTATCATGGGCAAACCTGTTGTATGGGTACAGGACTACCTTAGGTAAGGCAAGGTAACAAACAAGTTGAGATGATCATCCCCACCCATCACCCTCACAATAGGCAGTTTTTAACACATCATTCCTGCATGACCCAAAGGTTAGGGAACTAAAACTTGAACGTTGTCATGACAATATGAAGCCAAAAGAACTCAGATGACTATCACTCCAGGCTGAGATAACGGACGAGACATAGATCATCTGCTCGCAAGTCAATCGCACAAACCACACGACCAAGACCAGCCAATTTCCTCCATTACGAGGACCCCCCGGACAGAAGAAGATGGTTACTGCTGTATATGCAATAGTCTACGAATGGTAAAACATTTTTCCGAAGCAATAAAAACTTGTTTGCACTATGTTTCTCCGCTCTGATTTTATGTGTCGGGGAAATTACTGACAAGCCTGTCACTCTGTGAGCTCCCACAAAACATAAACGGTCGTGTGCCTCATCTGGTTTCTCCTCCCGTGTGCCACACAAGCTCGCACAAATTACAGTGCGGGTCAAATCTCAGTGAACGGGTGGGAATTATCGTGTAACTACCCCACACAATGAGACAGGCAGCTTCAAGTGAGATTTCTGAAGGATTTCCTTCTTTTTCGGTTTATACGGACAGCTTTGCTTTGATAAAGCACAGTACAGTTTACACGCCCCCGCCTTGTTTCTTATTCAAATTACGACTGTGGCTGTAAAAATGAATAAAAGGCTATAATTTAAGTTGAAAATGTTTGTTCGCAAATTTCATACATTTTGGGTGGGTACAGGTCAAAGACCTGAACTTTTGGAATTGACTTTCCGTTAGCGACTTGTAGTAACAGATGTTTCTAGTTGAGTCCACTGGTGTCCGTAAATTATTTATTGGGTGGGCTGACCACAGGGTGGCCACATAGGTACAAAGAAAAACAAACACTGTATATGTTTATTTGTTTGTCTTTTATGTAATTCTCGGCTTGCTCAGTTTGTGATTTTTCAAAGTCTCTCAATAATTTCCGTCCGATCTTTACAATTTCCTTTGCTGTTAAAATTCGTTAGTAGGATAAATAGAGTAATGAAGTTTAATTTAAATTACATTTTAGAACAAAAATTTTATTCTCCTATTTCTCGTAAAACATTGCAGTTATTTGGCATAAATTTTGGTGAGCGGAAAATTCATTTCAAGTTTTATTTTCCTCCCTCTTTCAATGAATGTTTAAAAAAAACTGTGTATCAAAGCTATGTGTTCATAGAATATTCATTTAAAATGTAAAAGATGAGGGTTATTATGATCGAGAAAACACAGGAAAGCCAACATTTACAACAGTCAACTTTGCTTTTGCTTGGTGCTTAGTGTCAACTGAACATTTCCGTTCTTCGTAAGTGGCCTGTGTATATTTTTTCTGGACCTTTCTGGAATTAAAACTTCTCTAAAGTTCGTTTTGTGCAGTAAATTTTTTATCTAATCTGAAGTACCATATGGTCTTATGCTGAGAGTAATAACAGATAAGAAGTTGTACACATTACTATTTCAAGTTTATAGCCAAATTAAATTAGAACAGCAATCAACAACAAAAATACACAATATTAACACCGTATCTTTAGTCAGATTGTAAATTAATATTTTTTTTTTTTTTTTTTTTTTTTGCCGTTAGTCCAAAAGTCACAAATGATCACAAGGCAATAACTGGGAAGACAACATCATACAGCATCCATCTCGTCCCACACGTGAGTTGCGGTGTACAGGCTCTACACACCACGTGATACAGCATCCATCTCGTCACCAGATGCCAGTGACGGGCACTTAGAGTCATTCGTTTCCAACAAGTCATTACTACTTTTTGTTTTTTACTAAATTTTATTTATTATTGCATTTGTTATTGCCTACATCGCAAAGGAAATGACAATAGAAAGTTTGTGCACTCGTGCGCACACCGAACAAAAGCACGGCGTGCGCGCACACACACACTCACACACACACATGCGCACACACACATGCGAGATACAGGCATACGCACACATATCTGTACTCACTACACTTTCCACTTCACCCTTCCTGTCCATCTCCTGCCACCCAACCCTCACATCTCCGTCTCTTCTCGCCTGTCTTCACGCGCTCTCGCCTGTCCATGTTTCTTATTATCTTTACACTCTTAAGCTGACAAATATTCATTTTCAAATCAAATCAAAATCAAAACAGACTTTATTGTCTGCCCAGGAGGACAGAAATTTGTCTTTGCTCACATACCCATACAGACATTTAACAAACAGTTAGAAGTAAAAGTGAGGAGTAAAATAGTGTTGATTGCACCAGTCCATCAAGGCAGTGTATGTTTATCCTAACAACAAACCTTGGGTGACCAAGGGCCTAAAAGCACTGCTTAACAAAAAGAAACATTTGTTCATCACGGGCAGAAGCCACGACAGAAATTAGTACATAGAGAGGACCATGATGCTATCCGTTCAGAGGCTCTACGAGATACTAGTTAGTCCGCTTTCAGTAGTTTGCGGGGACCAACGAGTGTCGACGAGATTGAAACAGAGTCGAGTTAGCTCTCGCCATAAACCGATGTGTCAGAATGGGCTCGTGGTTACATCTTGAGCTCACTGAGGGACCTGCCAGACGTCGAGTTTGATGCTTCCGCATGACGCAAGAGATACGCCGAGAAAGATCTTGGGTGTCCTAGTGGAGGCGTACGGCGAACGGAAAGAAAAAAATTCAGTGCCACAGCAACGTGATGAGGTGGTTGACGAATACGCCGCGAAGCTCCAGAATTTAAGCAGGCGAGTAGAAGGCGGCGCAGAGCGTCGAAGTGGCGGCGATTGACACCATCTCGGAGGACTGCAGCCCGACCGGTCAGGGAAAGTGACTGCCCCGTTTTCCGTAACAGGATGACAGGGAAATAAAGTGTAGCTGCCTGACTGGAAAGTGTCCGACGGCGGAGGTTGTCATTTATGGCATTAGAGTGATGGCGTTGCTCGACACCGGCAGTGAGGTAACGAGTCACTGACGAGTGGGCACGAGGGCACATACAGGACTTACAGCTAAAACAAACTCAGGATGGACATGTTTACGGCCAGCGTCTGAGGACGTTCCTATCCTGGTGGTCAAGGACCTGGTCGATGTGGTCACAAGTGAGCGCAGGAGGCGCGTGTCGCTTCTACTAGGGAAGAACGTTCTTGATCGGATAATGGACTCTACCGCAGATGTGGCGCAGGCAGTACAGGCAGCCGTGCATGAAGCTCATTTGAGAAGACATTGTCAACAAAAGGACTGGCTAGGCCGCTGGCAACACGCCCGTTCCAGGATGCCAATGGTCTGACGTCCACACCAGCCACTTTCCAGAGGTTAATGCAGACCACCATGCGAACTTTTTAATTTCAGTCCTTCTTGTGTACCTAGACGATCATTTGTATACTCCAAGATAAAGGACATTCAACTGCGGGAGGCGCCATACCTTCAGATGACGACAGTGAAGAGGAAACGCCAGGGTGGTATGCTACTCTTCCAAACCATCACCACAGAACTCTTGTGACAATGCCTGTGGTGCCAGAAGTAACATGTCAGATGACAGTACCAGAAATAGTCCCTATCGTGTCCGAACCGTGCAGATCGCAGCGACTTACCGCGAGACAGCAGCAAACTCGCACAAAGTGTAGATGAAACAGTTCGTGCGACGCTATGCCATGCAATATGAATACCATGGATATATTTTTTAGTTGCGGTGATCGGTGACACCATGACACGTAAGCATTGATCAGTTGTTTATTTTGCTAATTGTTCATTTTTCTTCAACTTTACCGCGGCTGCGTCCAGAAAATGTCATTGACAAGAATGGACCACGAGGTGATGGCTGACAACAGATGTTCAGCACTCACTCTTCTTCAGTCTCTGTTTGATTCCTCCTGAGTCTTGTGCCTTTATTTAGGATGTGATGGCTGCTGGCACACCTCTGGTAGGCAGCTTTCCTTATTGGTACCTTATAGCGCCTGCCTGGGCAACAGCTGGAAGCTGGTGTGGAGAGGGTGTTTCAGGTCCGAAATGATGTTATGTGCCATCCTTCTGACTGCATGAAGGTACAAGTCAGAAAGTGGCAGCTGTGCTTGACCAATAATTTTATTTGCCTGGTGGATGATTCTGGCCAGCCTTGCCTTGTCTTTGACTAGTAGGTGACCATACCAGGCAGCAATGTTGAATTTTAAATTCAGATACAAATTTCAGGTCATAGGTTACTTTGAAGATCCTCGTAGCATTCGTTTGACACGTGACGCCATGCAAGCCGGCCCCCGTCCTGTGCTCAGTCTCTAGAGATACCTGATGACATAGCTATTACAGCCTATGACATAGCTATTATTCTATGATGTTACATTAATCTGGGGAACTGGAGAGGTGTGTGGTTAGAGCACGGGTGGCCCAAATCGGAGACTCGCTAGTTCAACACCCGTGTGGCGCAGCCCTTGAGCCAAGTCGCCCTCGTATGTCGGGCAATGCGCATCTGACTTTAAAGATGACTTGAGAAGACAAAGCAGCGAGCGAGAGGAGTTGGGTAGCATCGTCTAAAGTAGCTGGCCCCCGAAAAATTTGTGGTCTTAAAAACATCTCAACGATTTGTTTCAACAACAAAAAAGCTATGGACAAGCTTTTTGCTTTTTGAATATTAATTTGATCAAGAACCTCCTAGTCTACATTTCTCGAGACAAACGAACTCGAATTCGTAGAGAAGTTTGTTTCTTCTAATTTCTTTTCATAGTAAGCATTATTTTGTCAAATTAAAACGGTAATGTTTTATGATATAAATAGCAAATTTTCTGTTCTTAGTGTGTTTGTATTGTGTTTAGAGACAGAAAATTCTGAACTATTGTTTGTGTATGCCCACTCCTTCAATCCTACTCCTACCCCCACCCCACTGTTGCCGTTAGTCACTTAGTATCAGTCGTCTTCTATCTTCTCACCACACCTTCACATTTTCTTTTCCTAGTTCCTTCGGTGTGTATTTGAGAACCAGCAATCATCGGGACGGTAAATCCCAGACCTATACTTTTTCCCCCACAAGACATTTCCCGAGTTCTTCTACAAAAATTATATTTGAGCTCGTTAATCTGTATAAAGTTCGTATATCTAGGAACATGTCCCATGTGTGCATTGGCTGTGGGTGAAAATATCATTATTGAGGGAAATTTGTCCAGCCAAGACCATCTCAAATTGCATCAAACCTCGGGGGAATGGTGGTGGCGACAGTAACTAGCAGTCGCTACCGGACCTCATCCAAAGAACCATTATTTATTTACATCCACTAGGTAGGTTGTGCAGGTAGTTCGTTCATTAAACTTATTTAAAATTAGGTTACCTAAATCTTAACCCTCAAAATTTCTTGTTGTTCAGAGGGATGTATTATCACATGAGAGTTTTTACCAGCATCATTTTCATTGAATTTTTCTTCGTCTGGAAAAAAGAAAAGTTAGTTTGTGGGCATTGATGTCTTCATACAACAAGCAAGACCACCGAGAACGATAGAAGAGTTTAAACAGAGCCAACTGCCATTAAATGCATAATGTAAAAGGAAAAGTTCGTAGATTCATCAAGAACACTTGAGGAAACGATAATCGATGTGATGTTTGCCGAGGTCTACAACGTGTTCCAGTGTCAAGCTTGGTTTCTGGGAAGCTGCTCACCGAAAACTAACTGATTGACACGGGATTGAAGGTAAACAACAATTAAAGCACGAGAAAACATTAAAAATAAAACTCAGTCTGATAACAGGTATATAAATACTTAAAGGTATTGAGGCTAAGAGGCTGTGATGTTACTTGCAATGAGAGGAGAGTATGATGTCACAATTACACGGGGTGACCCCAGGACAGTGCCGGCAGGTCGGAGGAGAGTGTCTGAGGGCTGCAGGCTCTCACTGCCATTGCCAATCCAAACAAGTTGTTAGCCACCAACCTTTCCCACCTGACTGGGTTGCCTGAGGCAGATAGACATCGCGGATGCCAGTCTCAGCTGTTTATTCAGTGCTCTTGATCATCCTTTCCACGAGTGATTGAACAGCATTCATCCGTTGCAAGTAAATATTCATGAACATTTCTTAGATGAACATCGCTGTTGGAGTCACATCTCTCTTCCATGGAGACAAAGCGAAAAACTCGGTTACCTGTGGACCAAACCTGTCCTAGTTTTTGACATCCATATTTCAAATTCGTGTACAGTTCGTGTTTATAACTTAGCAATTACTGCAATCATAGTGCTTTTCTTGCGAGAAAATTTATAGCAAAGTACAAAAGCAATTTTAAATTTCATCAAAATCTTTGTTTGTGTACGTGGTTGCGTGTTTTTTTTTTTTTCTAGTTTTCTCACTTTCTACGTATATGCGTGTGAATGTGCAAGTGTGAATCGAGGACTTCAAGAAGGAGAACAGGAATGATAACTACGGATCATACAAGAGATGGAATCTTACAGGTTTTTGTGGGAAGTCAGCAAACACTGTGCGTGTGCGTGGTCACGTGTGTGCATTCTGGGCTCGTGCAGCAAATCAACACGGCCTTTCCTCATTTTAATTTATTCTTAACGGGGTGGAAGCGCCAGTTTACAGGGTTTAGCCCCTCAACGTAAAAATCCTACAGCGAGAAAGACGATAGAAGAGAAAGCACAGAACACAGAGGTACAGTTTTCTTTTTCTCACTAAGAAAATCGTTTAGAAACAGAGCAAAAACAAGAAAAAGCGTGCTGACAAACTGAGGCTACCCCTCAAGAAAAAAAAAACAGCCAAAAAAATAGAGTAGGTCTTGCAACTTATTCTCGAGTCTTGCCATACGAACCAACGCTGCGAGGCCGTGACATTTACAGGGGTGGCAAAACGATGGCATGCAAATTTTCAAATTAATGACTTTTGACCTGTCACCCCGACATCCCGAACACTATGTCAAGTCGCTGATAGCCTTGCTTCATCCTGATTGGCTGAAAGTACGTTAGGAGTGATGATGATGAGGAGGAGGATGAGGATGAGGATGAGGATGAGGATTATGATGATGGCTAAATTAAAAACCAAGCTGATCATGTTCATGTTGTAGTCAACACCAATCACCTTCCACTTCAGCAGGTAGGTATCAAGGTATCAAAGTGCACGGTCCAGGGTCAGCGGCAGTCTCATGAGACAAGTAAGTCTGATGCTGCAGACTTGCTGCTGTCTTCACTCACCATTCCTCTCTTATTAAACTATGACAAGGCACGAAGCATATCTGATTGCCCTTATCAGATCAGGATGAACAAATTCGATAAAGCGCGCGAGAAAGGCAAAGAGGATATCACACTATGGTCAATGCCTCTCCCTCTACCGATGGCTGTATGTCTTGCTAAGACTGCAATCTGTGTGAGAGATACAGGGTGGCAGTCATTGCACCCCGTCTGATGTTGTTGACATGGCGCAGTCTCATACTCACGTGCCCTGGCAGTATTGTTATCGGTTGTTGTCTTAACTATAATTATCGACAACTGACATGTAATTAGCCTTTCTAATCTTCAATATTTGTGTAGACTTACTAGTCTAGAGCTTTTAGGATAAAAAGCAGTTAGCCTTCAGTTTAATTGTTTTGCCAAAATCTCCTTTTACATCAATTTTATCAGGTGATATTTCATATTTACCTTTGTGTACAAATGAATGAAATGAAAACAAAACTAGAAAATGAACGATGAAAATAAAGATACCGACGAAATGTCTCATCCCAAAATATATCTTGCTCTAAAGTAGCAAGTGACTAATTTATAAAAACACCCAGTGTGCTTTGTTTCGCCTGCTCACATCCCTGAGACAGACTCAACAGAAATCAGCCTCCAACCGTTTTTTATGTGACGCTGCGCCGTCGCTATTCACGTTCGACTGATAACAAAGTGTCGCCCGAGGCGGCTTCGCGCGCTTGGACAAAGTCAGATGGAACAGGTTGTCAACAACCAGCCTCACTGTCTGCAACAAAGATTTCACTCATTTCGTGGTCAACAATTCTCCTGTACAGTTTCTTAGCCTTGGGAGAGAGGAGTTTGAAAGCAAAAATGTTTGTTTTAAGATTTTGGTCCTGCGGAGACCGAACTGACATCAAATGTCTTCTGCAAATGGTCAAATTAATTCTAGCAAGCCACATCTCTTTCCAGAACTTCATTCGACTGTGACCGGATGTGTTATAATACATAGAATTCTTAGACAAAGACCTGCAAACATTTTGATGATCGGTACTTTGTTGGTGTTGCATAAAAGTTGGAGATTCATCTGAAGATCGATGGGCTCTTACCAGCCTCTACATTTAAAAGTCATAAAGGTTGCCAACAGCCATGAACCAGGGACATTGCAGCCTGAGTTTTGTGATTTGTGAACACGGACACACAGATTTCCTCTCATTTCTACGAGTGACAGTGAACCCACCAGAAACAAGAGAGCAACCGCTCCGGAGGTTGAAGAAAAGAAAAGACACGCCGCACAAAAGCTGTAAATCCGTACGGAAAGGAGAAATGTAAAAAAATGGCATGTTTGTGGAGACAGACCAAGTCCGAACATTTAAGAGAAACATCACGGTCAGATCGAGCAGTAACACAAGTGAATAAACACAAAGGAAATAGTGAGTTTGTTATGTTGTTGCTGCTGCTTAAAAAGCTTCTCTGTCTCTTCTGTAGGTCAACGAAAAATATTCTTTGCAACGATGACTGGGCACGCTTGTGAACCTGAGTTTAGCTCGCAGATAATACCTAACTTAAAGGTGTAGAAGGGTGCATTTTTTAATGACTGGATAACTCTCAGTACAAAATAATATTTCCCAAATCTGTGTAGATATCGCCACCACTTCCGGTCTAAAAATTCATTGAACTGAACATAGAGAACGTAAACATGTGACCTCGCGTTTCTTCACAAATGTGTCTAATTAACATAATTAATTCATACTACTGTCCGAGGGCTTGACAATGTAAACACATCAATGTACAATCCTGACGTCTGTGTTGCTGACCTTGACCTGTGTGTAATAATGGGAGTAGGTGTGTTTATCGAAAACAAAAGTGAGGCATTGACCAAATTTAGGGAAATAATATCTTGCACTAAGCTTTACCTTTACAAAACTAAACAAAGAGGTAAAGAGGATGACAAAAACCGACAAAAGAGACCATATAGAGAAACTGGCAGATGAAGCAGAAAAAGCAGCAAGGAAAAATGACCTGAAGACACTGTACAAGATAAACAAACAGCTAAACAACGGGTTAAGAACAGTGATGTGCCAGTGAAAGACGTGAACGGTAATGTCATCGAGGGAGAGGCAGAAAAACTACAGCGCTGGAGGGAGCATTTTGAGTCAGTTCTCAACAGACCAGATCCCCCTCAGCTTGCAGACATCCAGCCAGCAGCTATAGACCTTGACATCTGCACAGACCCGCCAAGCCTGGAAGAAGTGACAGCAGCAATCAAGACAATGAAGAGCGGCAAAGCACCAGGGGCCGATGGAATAACAGCAGAGATGTTGAAAGCAGATATAAATGTGACAGCTCCCATGCTGACTGAAATCTTCAGGCAAATTTGAGAATCAGGACAGCTCCCTGATGCGTGGAAGACAGGGCTCATTTTCAAGTTACCCAAGAAAGGAGATCTTGGAGACTGCAATAATTGCAGGGGCATAACACTTCTTTCCCTCACCAGCAAGGTCTTCAGCAAGATTGTTTTGTCAAGACTGACGGCAACTCTTGAGAAAGACCTCCGACCACAGCAAGCAGGATTTCGTCCTGGGCGATCCTGCTCCGAACACATCTTCATTCTGCGACAGATTCTGGAGCAGAGCAACGAGTGGAACACACTGCTGTACATCAATTTCATCGACCTGGAAAAGGCTTTTGACAGCATTCACCGAGAGTCCTTATGGAAGATCTTGAGGCATTATGGAGTCCCTGCAAAACTTGTTCAGGTCGTTGCAATGCTGTACAGCGATTTCGAATCCCAGGTTGTCTGTGACACGGAGCTCACAGACCCCTTCAACGTCAGTACCGGGGTGAAGCAGGGCTGCATTCTGTCGCCGTTCCTCTTCATCCTGGCCATGGACTGGATCATGAAGACTTCCACCGACAGTGAGAGGAGAGGGATCAGATGGCCCATGACTATGACAGCAACAACAGCACTAGAAGACTTGGACTTTGCTGATGACATTGCCCTGCTGTCACACCGCCACCAAGACATGCAGGAAAAAACAAAGGCCTTCTCAGAAACAGCTGGAAACCTTGGCTTGAAGGTCAGCACAAAAAAGACTAAAAGTATGAGAGTGAACGCCAGAGTCCAAGACAGCATCAAACTAAATGGAGAAGAGATTGAGGAAGTTGACAGTTTCTCCTATCTTGGGTCCAAAATGTCAACACCGGGGATGAGGAGGTGGAGATTCGCATCACTCAGGAGCACATGGAAGGCAAAAAACATCAGCCAGAAGAAGAACGGTGGAAAGGGAGATGAAAGGAAAGGGCTGGACATGGGGTCACCTAGAGCGGGTTTCAGCCGATCGACATCGGTGGCGGACTCTGGTTGAGGCCTTATGTGCAACCTGATGCACGAAGAGGAATAGATAGATAGACTAAGCTTTACCTAGTCTTTGGGAAAACATTACACTTCACTACACCTTTAAAATGTTTTAAAAAAAATTCTCAACGTTTTCAGTGACAGGTGGTATACATTTTGATTTTATTATAATGACTTTCTCACAATGATGATTTGGACACGACTCTGCCCTCACTGACCTCAGAATCCTTCCGATGTAAATAATTTTGTTGATATTTATTATTAATGTCTTACTTTCTTCGACAGCTGGACGGGAAACGAGTGAGTTTGTCAGTCAGCAAGTGAACAGACTTTGTTGCCTCACACCCCGATCACAAGCATCGTGGGGTGGAGGGAGTAGGTCTTTACCCGTGACGTACTTTTCACCCCGTCCCTAAGCTGCGAGCTGGCGCGTGCTTCGCTTCCAGTTGACCCCACCCGGCCAGGATCTCAGACGTCACAGAACAGCTTGTTGTCGCAGGCTGACCAGTTAACCGAGAGGAAATCGCAAAGCATGATTGTGTACATTCCAAGCGCTTGGCTTCTCCCAGAAAGAATGAATCTTCAAGCCGCTCGACTGTCGGTCTTGCATTTTTTATCACTCGCGCCGGCCGTCGGCGAAGACCCTGAATGTACCTCACTCGTGGCCTTTGAATTTCAGGCTAACTTGCTGTAGAGGCTGCTACAACTTTCGCTTTTCTCTTCAAACTTGCAATTCTACCATGCAGGATTTAATATTGCATTCTGCTGTGTGTGGTTTGTTTTGTTTTTCCATTTACATGAATGTTTATCTTGCCCTCAAGAATGTTTGTGGCCGTTGTTTGTGTAAAACACTAAATATATAAATGTATAGACATACACCTTTAGTGTTAACTTAAGGACTAGACAAAACACAAGATGTTTGTCGATGCTAGGGAGTTAAAGGTGTGAAGTATAGAGAAGGTGAGCTATGAGAGACGAAGAAAGACACAGTGCGGTGAGACTCCTAAGGTTTGTGGAGTGTGGGAGTACAGAATGGATGCAGTTTATTTCTTTTACTCCTCATTCGAATATTTCTATATTCCATTCCACTAAATATATTGGAATCATTCTTTATACTTTTACATTCAATTTCAATTTATTTCCTTTTGTATAGATACAGTACTCAGCTATGGAGCAAAAACTGCTTCTTGACTGAAAAGTTCTCCCTGCCTTCCCTGCCCCCGTGCAGATGGACCCAGCAGAAACAGGAACTGATATATATATAAGTAGAGGTGACGGACAGGTAGGGCGCTGCTTTCCACAAGCTGGTCCTAATCCCGCTGAACCACTTATGTCCACAGCCCCCCGGTCACTAGGATATGTGACTTTTGGCGGAATTCGTAAAAAAAAATTTGGTAAAGAGGTTTCGCGAGATCAAGCTGAACTACTTGTTCCACTTCAGTGAGAAAGTATGGAAAGGAGGGGAAGAGGACATTTTCCATTGATCTCGCACGGACCGTCTCCCTTTACCCGCTTGATTTTTTTTTGTTTTTGTTTTTGTTTTTAGCACTGATTCATGTCCCCCTCCTTTTATTAGATTTTCATTTGATGGCGTCCATGGCAATGACTTACCTCAAATAGCTTAACTGATGTCTAGCTTTATCCAAGCTACTATAGTGTAGTGATTACTCAGAGCCAACGTTGCAGGTTCGTGTGAGTTTTTGTTTGTTTGTTTGTTTTAATAGATCTTTTATTTTGTTTATAATACACGCTTTTTGTTTTTTGTTGTTGTTTTTTTCTTGGTTTTTTTCTTTTGTTGTTGTTGTTGTTGTTGTTGTTGTTGTTGTTGTTGTTGTTCTGTTTTTGTTTTTTTGTTTTTTTGTCTGGACAGCTTGTGATAACTTAGGGGTTTAGAATTATGTTGGTGAAGACTCTTGTTTTGAATACAATGAGCAGACAGAACTATAAAGGTTAAGATAAAGCCGGCAAGCGTATTTGACTGTTCCCTCCTGCATAGAACAGGTCAGAGGTGTCCAAATCAACAAAGAAAACAGAAAAAAATGCCGCATGCTCCATTCTTGCCTTTCTTTTTCAGTCTGTCACCACATAAATCTCTCCTAATGTCCCTCGCACTCTTACCTGTAGCGAGCTAATTTGTTTCTCTGTCTATTGATTAAGATATCAAGGTTGTAAGGCGAAGCAGGAAGAGAATATTTCAGATACTTATGTTGAGGCTCTTGTTAAGTTTTGTGTGAAGGTCACAGGAAATGAATAGTTTTAGGGCCAACGTGCAAAACTTTATGTTGGATGTTCAGTCAACATGCTAAGCTAAGTCCAGATTTGTTTGTCAATACAATGGTTTTGTTTTTGTTTTTGTTTTGTTTTGTTCTTTTTTTTGGGGGGACACTTTGCAGGTTTGATGTTTCGGTACTTTGAACGGTTAAGAGGCTCCACGGAGAAAGAAAACTGTCAGCGCGGTCAAAGGGCAAACTATATTTAGACAGTGACGTGACGATGTCCGTGCACGGACCGCGCAACTCAACGAAACGTGTACATGATTTAGGACATCAATTATTCCCTGTGATGACTACCACCTACACGCAAACTTCGCTTCCTCTGTCGGACTTGCCAAGCCATGCGAAAGTTCACACAAGCAGCTCTGTTAAATTTTTAATACGGGTACTTACTCCACTGGTCCTGATAAAGCAATAGGAAGTGGCCTGCTGCGACAGACATACACTCGCAAATCAGCAGAGATTTCCAGAATTTTCTTCTCTGCGTCTAACAAAAGTAAAGAGACTAAGATACTCATGAATACAAAATAAGACAAGACGGAGAAGTTTATGAAGGGAAATAACTTTATCTTCTCCTTACCCTCCATCCCCTGTCTGAATCCCTGCTTGGTGGCGGATTCGTTCGAGTTTCAAGAGTTTTCTGTCGTTAACACTCTAGTCTTCTGAAGCAAGAAATTATCTGTTTGCCAGAAGTCATGTGGACACAAAAGACATTTCTTCATGCTGACAGCGCCATACGACTGGGACTCGTTTTGAGGAGTACGGCTGCTCAAAATATCAGAAAGTGGATGGAGAGGGTATAATGAAAAAATAAAAAAAAACAAGCTGAGTGAAATATCCGATATATAGAAATCGAGGAAAGCAGATAGTGGATAGGTGAGAAAATGTTGCATAGTTTTAATCTCGATTATTGTATTCATGGAAACGTTTTCACAAAAAACCCTGTTGTGTCCCTCTGTTGTTATAGTATGATAGTTACAGAGAATGTTACATGATAGTTCATATGATAGTTACAGTGATAATTGATATGATAGTTAATATGATGGTTACAGTGATAATTGATATGATAGTTAATATGATGGTTACAGTGATAATTGATATGATAGTTAATATGATGGTTACAGTGATAATTGATATGATAGTTAATATGATGGTTACAGTGATAATTGATATGATAGTCAATATGATAGTTAATATGATAGTTACAGTGACAATTGATATGACAGTTTATATGATAGTATGATAGTTACAGCGAGTGTTACAGTGATAGTTAAAATGATAGTTACAGTGATAATTGATATGATAGTTAATATGAAAGTTACAGAGGCCCTATACACCGGTTATCACCGTTATTCTACCAGCTGCTAATAACAGAAGTCGTGGTAGCTGCACTTGTGGGCTGGCTGGCTTTTTCTAACTCTTCATCCGATCAAAACACTCGGCCAGAGTTACAGCCCGGGACACAACTTCGTTATCTCAACGTGAGCTTGAGTGCGGGGCTGAGCACAATACTCGTCCCTGCGCGAGAGTCGCGTTGCGTCGCGAGGGAAGACGAGACTTGGAAAAGGAAAAGCTCGTGGGATCGTGGTCACACCGATTGGTGTACGTGTGGGAACACTCTCTTTCGAACATAGAAGCAATAAAGATTATGAAAGCTTACAGTGAACTAGCCGCTGTAGATATTTCTAATGCTAAGAGACAGCAACACTGGAACAACAAACTTTATGAAAGAAAGGATAGGTGTAAAAAAGCCAAAGATGGAACACGTGTTTGGCATGAGGCAGGGAAGGGTCAGAAGCCAACGTGTTTCTGGCATTGTGCCATCTTTGACACTTGTGTGGTGAGGTGGTGCAGGCAAAGCGAGGATGCGACCGAACTGGATGGAAGGACGAGTTAAAAGAGCTGCTGGAGAATGCCTGTCACGCTTTTTCTATGCTGTGATTAGCGGGAGAAGGGTTTGCGACAAAGAGCAGAGCTCATCCAGGTTAAATCACATTTGGATAGCGCCCAGCCAATTTGTGTCCCCACAGCGTCAGCGGGGCGCAGCGCGGCCGTCGCCCTGATGAAGTCGTGAGCGAAAGGCGAAACATGGAGTTGGCGGAGGTCTCCAGCGCCTGCACACAGCTCTGCCTCCCACTTTTTTGTGTTGTTCTCATTTCCGGCTCGCCTCGGCACTTTCTGCTTCGTCTGCGGTGCACGGCGAAAAATAGCGAGGTTTTCGTTAACGCAAGGGGACGTAAACCTCTTCAGGGTGTTGTTGTTTTTCCGCTGAGACTAGTCCTCCCGCTCGTGCTGCAGGGGTCCCCTCTGTACTGATGGTGCGTCAAGAGCTGGGACTGATAGGTGGCACCCTGAAAACTAGACATCACAAACGATGGACAGAGGCGAATGACATCAACACTACCTGCCAAAAAGCAGCTGCGGCAGAACAAAAACAAGCAAAATAGAACAATGAAATCAAGAAAATAAAAGGAACTGAAAACAAAAAATCTAGAAACGGAACAAAAAAACAATGAAATCAAGAAAATAAAAATAACTAAAAAAATCAAAAGAAACAACAAAGAGAACTACAAAAAAATTAACGAAAAAAGTAAATCAAAATGACAAACATGTAAAAATAGCATGTTCTATTTTTAAAAAGCAATTTAACAAATAAAATACAAAAAAAAAACCCAAGCAAATAACACAATACATTAAAGGAAATAAAAAATAAAATAAATAAACAAAAACGAGTAACAAACAAAGATTAAAACGAACAAAAAAAACATAAACAATAGATTAAAAATCAGAAATAAAAGGTATGAATAAGTAATAACAATCAAACCATAAAAAGCAAGGAAAGAGAAATTCGAAAATAATAAACAAAAAACTCTTAAAGAATGTCGCTTTTCCACATAAAATTAAAGAAATAACAGAATGAAAAAATAAAAAGTAGTTGCATGTTTCGGTGTAATAAAAATTTTTATAGACTATCTTAAGTTAAGAAACGAGAGCACGTGCTAATCTGACACCAATAAACTAGCTTGTGTATGTTTGTCTTTCTGACACTGAAACATTACGGTCTACAACACTCAGATGTCAATGAACGTTTTAATTCTATCTGAAGGATTGCCTTTTCTTTCTCTTCTTGAAAGTTAACAAACCTTTGAAAAGTCTTGCTTTGTTAGTAAGCTTCTAGAAAGGAGAGAGAAGGAGAGACTTGTGGCGGCTCCTGATAAAGGACACTACTTAATGCTGTCGACACTCCCAGCACGGAGCCCCCGTGTTGTGTGAAGTAGCATCCCACGTCCACAACCACTTCTGATCACTGACCTCTCTTTTCTCTCCTTCCAACTCACTTCCTCTCTCCTCGTCTCTCTGAAAGTCAGGCCTTTCACCAGTGCTCTCTGAGGTCGTGGGCTTCAGAAGGCAGGCCGGTTGACTCGCCCATAGATGGCGTTTATATCACGTGGGACATGGACGTCCGCCTTCACCACTTAGAAGGCCGCTGCTCAATCATGACCCACACGTTTGGACCGAGCTGGTGCCCTAACGTGCTCTGGTTATAAAATGTTGATGACGGATACTGCATTTTGTTCATGCCTCATATGAAATAATTAGGTTTCAGCTGTTTTATCTAATAAACTCCTTCCTGGAATGAAGTAGACAAAATTAAATTGTCATATTAAAATTACGCAATTCTTGCTATTACTTTTTGGAATTATTCACATTAAAAGAGCTCTTTTGTATTTTTTTGCATATTAACCACACTTTTTATCTCATAAGGTTCTTTTTGACGTTAATGATGCCGTGCTAACTTAGGTCGTGAGTCCGGACAGACAAATAGCCCAACGAATGGCACAAGGAGACAAAATGACAAGAGTGTGGACAGAATGTGGAGAGGACTGGTGAATGTGGGAACTACTCCTGCTTGAGAGTCGCCTTAACACTCTGACTGCTCGCCTCTCCACCTTTCTCCGGGCGCGAACTGTCCGAGTCCGTGCCCAGCCCTCGCCACTCCATCGCTGCCTCTCTCGTCTTTCATCTGGCGTGCATCGCCTAAAAGGGTCATTCTGTCGCCGAGATGAAGAGCCAGTTTCCAAGGAGCCGGTTGACAGCGGTACGACGGCGGGTTTGAAAAGAGCAGAGAGAGCATATTTGCCCCGACCCTTGCAATAGAGAAAAAAATCTGCAGAAGACAGCCTTTCGGGGTGGAAAGGGGAGGTTACTTGGATGAGGCGTTCACAACATCCTTTCTACACAGCTGTTTGTCAGGGTGTTTCTCCCCGATGTAAGCTAGCAGCAAACTGAACTTTACCATCAACTTGAAGCAGGATAACAAGATGACCAAAAAATGCTTTGCAAGTAGAGTTTACCGTAACGTGGCAATCGTGCTGGCACATCATTTGATATTAGACTTTCTGTTCGTAAAGGCGTTCACAAAAATTATGTTAACGTTTTCTTTGCCGTCGTCTTCTGGCATCGCAGATGAGTTGCCTCTGCTTCAAAATGCCACACGCGCGCACTCTCTCTCTCTCTCACACACAGAGAAAAACAAAAACATGCCAGAAAGTGTAGGAACAAATCTGTCCCTCACTTACAGCTGTTCAGGATATAGTAATTTGTTCTCAGTAAACGGAGTTTTTCTTTGCGGAAATACCGTTTGACACTAGCAGTTTGCAAAAACAAACAAAAAAACTCTACCGGTCCATCTTCTTCCCTTTTGAGTTACCTACCTTTGCTTTCTCTATTTGGAGTCTGCAGCTACTTCTTGACTTGCGGTTGATCACAGACCTCTAAACGTTGACTTTTGCATCTCCGTCAATACTAGAGCTTTTACATCGTGAACACTTTGATAGTTCAACAGATATTTGAATCATTGTGAAGATGCTGGAGGAGACGTTCAACTTATTAAATGCTTGCATCTTCCCGTGGTAAGAACAAGGACGAACAGGAAGGCAAACATCGTCATCTTTTCTAATTAAAAAAAATTTTTAACTTTGAGCCACAAACATGTATCATGTTTAGTAGGAGCAAGACATCTCTTCACAGCAGCAGCAGACCATCAAACAAAGTCAAAGAGCAGATGACACAGGAACTCTCCTACTGATGGAGGTGCGAAACGTCACCCTTTAGGGTATACCTCAGTCGTATATTACTCGCAGGTTTGTGATTCAAGAACCGTATTCCAGGATTCCATCTAGAGGTCGCTGAAATCAATAGGAATAAGGGGTTGCCATGAAGATTTGCTAAACTAAATCAAATGGATTGAGGGAATTTTCCAGTCACAAGCCCAGGCACGCCACGAACGACTGCTGTACTACTCAGCTAGTACTCCTAGTTTTGTTCTTAACGGTGGTTACTGTCGTAGCTATAATCGTACAGAATTTTTCAGCTGCCAGTGATCATCTCCAGTGATCCCCTTTGACTTTCCGACAGGTGTGACATTGATACTTACCGGTGTCCGCTGTCAGATGGACTTCACAAGAAAGAAATACTAGTCCAGATCACGGTGGCTCCTGGGAAAACGGAGAAACATTCAGCATCGAGAAAACTAGTGCATAGCTAATCCCTTCATATTAACATGCCAGCTTTTGTCAGAGTAGTTTTCCCTAATGTGTCATTAAGAAGGCGGTATCTAGCGAGGTATCGTGTCCTGAAGCTAACGTAAATCCCTCCTAAGGCGATTTTTCCAAGGTCTTTGTGAATTGGTAAGCTGCAGGCGCTACGTGGACTTTCCCACTATTATTTTGCAAGGGAAGATCACTCTGGTGTTAAAGACGATAACGTCACGCTTGTGTCGCCCCTCCATCAACTGTCATGGATTCCCAGAGCTGAGACAACTAATTAAACGTTTCTTTCCAAACTAACCATTGATTTTATCTGTAATTTTCTGTATCAATAATTCCGATACTTACCAGATTAGTGTCAGATTCTTCTTCTACAAAACATCCAAAATTAAAAAGTGGGAAAATGATGTCTTCAATCTGACAGAAAACGAACAAAGGAAGGGGTTTAACCAAATTTTTCCTTACTCACCTTTAATGATACTGAGCTAAACAATATCATCGAGAGGCCATTTCCTGCCAGTAGTAAGCAGCTAAAAACAAAGAGCTCACTTCAGATCTTCACAAAACGACCTTCTTAAGATCGATGGCTATTGTAAATGATGGAGATAAAAGCCAATTACCATGAACACTGATGTACAGAATCGCCTCAACTCCAGCTTTGGGTAGTAAAGTATTTGTTCATCTACAGTTGACCAAGAAACACTGCTTTCCGCTTGTATGATATTGTTTGCACTCTTCTGAAAATGAAAAAAAGGAATTATGCTAACATACTATATTTCTGCGTTGCAGAAGTTCAGCATTTGGTGTGGCGTGCTTAATGTTTGAAAAAAACACTTATCATCGATAATTATTTCTGCTTTTTATAATAGATATTTTTCCCAATACAGCGTTGTAACATGTAATTACTAAACCTGAGATTACTGCTGCGATTAACTTCATACGATAGCGGGAGCAGAAAGCAGGAGAATGATAAGATCACTGAGCCTCAGTTCAGGTCACAGAGCCTCAGTGAAGATCACAACTATCATATGTATTTTCCCAGAAAATTCTCAAAATAATTGACAATGAATTATTACTTTTAATGTGTGCTTAAACTACTTGCAAGATGTTTAACTACTTGCTTAAACTACTTCCACATGAGGACAGACTATTTAAAATTATATTTAAACTTTTAAACTGTTTTTAAGTTTTCATTGTTCTGCATTACCAGAAAGCAAGACAGTACATTTTTTTTTTGGTTGTTGTTCCAGATTTGATGTTTTCATTCTAGAATTTTTTACACATTATTACGGCAGTTTTATTTATTAGCGATGTCACAGAAAAAGAGACAGGTTCTTGAAAAGATTAGTACAGTCGGGAGGGAGGAAAGTCACCTTGCTTTGGCAATGTTCCCACAAGGCCGTGGGGATGAAACAACAAAGGTCGTCACTGTGTCAAAGTCTGAAAACACAAAGAATAGACGCAAAGAAAGTAAACAACAAGCAGTTCAAAAACTACAGAATCGTAAGCTTAATCAGCCACCCAAAAAAAGTACTTTAATAGAATAAAACTGCTACCCGGTTTATCAAAATTGTTTGGTAAAGATGACAGGGAAAGATATTTAATGCAAATACTAATTATAAATAATGAAGGGTTACGAGTAGCAGTCTAAACACCTGCTGACTGGAATTGCTTTATTAGAAGACACTACTTCCCGTTACCATTTGAAGGTCTCTACTCTGCTCACAAAGATACATGCCTTTACACAAAATTGGCATGTAATGCAAGTAGAAGTGAAGCCGCTGACAACATCCTATTAACATCTGCTCCAAGATATCACGAAAGTAACTGCCTACAATGACGTCATGAGTTATCATTTCGGTTTACACAGGTGTTTCGTTCCCTTCATTTTCTGACAAATCAGCAAGCAGCGTCCATTCGAGGCCATATTTGTCTTAACAAGAGGTTCATTTATCACAGTGGTTTCTGTAAAATAAGGTGCTTTCCTTGAAGGGTAAGATCTGGGCCCCTCTGTATGACCATGAAGCTTGCCATCAAACTAATCCCTTCTGTCTGCTCCTTACTGGCAGTCCTTGCCCAGTGCATTAAGAATGTGCACTTTTTAGCGCCCGTTCTCGTGCAGAATCCATTTACACTTTCCCCCCTTGTTGTCACAGTGGCGCCTCTTGCCCAGTCTCCTTGAGTACTTTTCACATTTCTGTCTGCAGCTCGAGGACAGACCTAAAAGCTGAACGCCGCCATGCTTGTCGACACCTGAGATCTTACAGCTCCTGTGAATTTCTGAGTTCAGTTTGCACGTCGCCTTCTCCTCCGTTTGTCAGCCTCGTGCTGCTTGATGTCGGCAGTCCGTCACACCGTGCGTACACTTGCATCTCTTTTACAAGCATGTGCAGGCATGTGTGAATCACGAGACTTATCTAAATGTTCTAATTGTATATCGAAACATGGACGACAAATTTCAGGTGACACTCTGATGACATCAGCTTTGAGCTTGTTGGCTGCAGTTGGCTGTTCGCACTAGAGCGGCAAACTCGCATCAACGTTTGTTAACCTTTGATTATTGCCGTCAAGCTAATCTTGGTGGATCTCCGGTGCCTGTTCCCCACCACCCCCATTACTGCTGTTAAAAGTCTTAAGTGCTCTAATTGTCTGGGTTCTTTCTCACTCTCTCTCTCTCTCATTTTCTCCTTTTTTCTCCTTTTGTCTCTTTTTTTTCTTCTTGTTCGTTCTTGCTCTATTATCAACGATACAAGACTTAATTATGATAGTAATGATTTATATAATTTATACTCGAAGGCTAGCTCAATAAGCAGCTTGGTAGAAGTAACACAATGATGAGTTAGAGGTCTGGTCCTGCACACCCATATAGCGCAGGGTTAGGGTTAGGGTGCGCAGATGAGTTGGTGGCTCAGTCATTAATATATTAATGTAGCAAACCACATTATAGCAAGTGACAGAAGAAAAACCAACTTATTATAAGCAATTTAATCCCTGCTCTCTAACACATTATTCTCGTGACTTTGGTGAGATTATTACTTACCACCTTCTGCATGCGACACACATCCCACGGTAAAGAATTGTTTACTTTGCACTCCGCGAGCGACCCAATTAAAATTCGTTGAGATTTTCGAGAAAAAAAAAACAGCTAATAATTAATTTAAAGTTGTCACTTTATTTGTGTTTTTTATAATATACAGGTGTCCCAATTACCTTTAAAGTTTCTTTTTGACAACTGTTCAATAAGACACGTCCTAGCGTAAGATTCGATCTCCAGAGCCAGCGTCCTGGAGTGTGGCTCGACCTTATAAGGGAGACAACCTCTTTTTAGCAATTCGTGGTGACGTATCATTACGTCCCCTGATAGACTGAACGGCGACAAAGTTGTTGGCTCTGTGGCTAAAGTGGGACTGCGAAATTCCAATATTTAAGGTTCAAATTTTTCTGGGTACAGGGTTGTTGGTGGCTTTCTTCTGGTATCTTCTGAAAGGCGGTGAAGGAATTTTTAAGATGAATCCTGATGCAGAATGTGTGCTCGTGTGACTTTAGATATGTAAAGTGGCTTTGTTGATAAGGGAAGGTGTTAATGAATAAACATCATTGTTAATGGTAGTAGTCAGAGTGAGATGCAGAGAACTGTGTTCTGTAGAGAAGTTCAGCCAGTTTAAGCAGGTCGGATCCCGCTGTTTCTGCGAGAAACGTAAAAATAGAAACGTGATGCTGAACCAACTGAAGCTTCTTTGTCAGTTAATTGTTCTCAATGACTTTTTTATCTGGCGGTATGTCATCGGTGCAGCTCTGATTTTGTTCCCTGTGTCTTACCTCATAGAAGATAATCTCCCTTCATTGTTTTTCGTCGTAGTCATTTTACTACTTTGCCACATCTTCATGAACTTAACCTAAAAGACTTAAAGAGGCAATCATGGTGATTGTAATGACAGTGATGATGACGGTCGGCGTTGTCGAAGTTCCTGTTGTTATATCACATTTATTACATCATTCCAGAGCCGTTAAACTTACTTTACCAGCAAAATCACTGAATTATTCAGGTTACGCATCCTCTTCTTAAACTGAGGGCTGTGGAGAAGTGAAGTACCGGCGATGTTTCAAACCAGTCTGCTCACAATACGCACTTTCGCAAATCTCAAATACAAGCGCTGAGAATTACCAAAAAAAAAGTCTATCACGTGTAGTGAAAACATCTACAAGAAAAGCCGACTTTCTATAAGTGAGTGGAGATAGTGCTCATATTCTACATTAAAACGCTTAGCCCCTCGGATTAACGAGCTTATTCGGAGTATTCTGATATATTACACTTTTTGCAGTAGTATAATACATCACTAGGTTGGTGTGAAAACTATAACCGTCTCCTACACGCAACATACATCCTGAAACAATTTCTTTTAATACATGCACTACACGAGCAACATCATTAAAATTTTAAACTGTATTTTAAGTGATACATATTATTTCATGCACGTGAGAAGTTGTTTGATAAATGTTCAAAAAGACCAGGGGTATAAACACATTGAGAAACAATTTATTTGTCTTTGCTTTAAATAAAAATTTTACTTTGGCATCTGTGTCACAAAGCTCTACTAGACTTTCTACTTGCAACTGCTATTGCTACTTTTTTAATGATTTTTTTTAGAAGAAATTACCATATTTTCGCCGCTCTTGGAGGGCAGTCATGCTTTCCAACCCCACTGAAGCCCCACCTTTCCCCTCCAGGTAGAAGTGTATAGTAAATGTGATTTCTTTAAAAAAAATGAACATTAAACTTTTCGATATATTAATTCTCATTCCCTATAACAGAAAAACCACTGTTATTCCTATTCACTCTAAGGTTTGGGCTATTTGCCGACACCACTTGAAGGGGAGATTACCATGTGTTTTGCATCTCTTAGCGAGATGTTTGTTGCTTCCCCTAGTAGATGAGACGACAAAAATCAGGAATAAAAAATGTGGGTTTTTTAAGCTACTTAACATCGAGAAACAGTCTCTTGAAATATTAATACTCATTTCTTAGAACAAAAAACTGAAGGGGCATAAAAGCCTGGGAAAATGTTTTCGATCAGAGATCGTACAATCGTAAATTATTTCCGGTCCTATGGACAGGCTCACAGCGCTTTACACAATGAAAAAAAAAAGATAAAACAGACACAAATGCATGCACAATCTTTGATGTGGTCACATTGAGACATGTGGTGTCGAGTGGTCCCTTTGTGACACAAACCAAACGAGTCACAGTCGTCACTTTTTTCTTCCAAGCACTTGTACAGGCGAATGTTTGCATGTAGATCATTTTTCTCAAGCGGTGAGTGCCACCGCAATTCTTTTAAAGCTAGATAAATATGGCTGTTGTTGCGATTGTCGGCGTTGTCGCTCAAGCTTGTGCTTATAACTACAGTTGCGATAGTGTGGTTAATGTGCGACATGAGATGTTGCCACCAGTTACAAGAGAGTTGTTGGGCGGCGTTGGTGACAGTAAAATAACGTAGTGCTTGTGACGACTTTGGTGTCTGTTGACGTTGTCATCATACGACAGGAGACAGGGCACGTGGTTCTAAAAATTTCTATAATAATGCGATAAAACTGTCCAAGATAATAATTAAATTCATTATAATTTTCTTCATCATTATAGTTATTTGTCTTGGAAATAGTCGTAAAATATTTTTTAGTACTATTAAAGAGCAATAGGAACTATTGAATAATTATTTTATAGGATAGGCAAAAATTATTTATCAATGTTATTAAATAATTTTTGTATTTCATTAATCATACACTTTAAATATTTATGTTTTATAATAATGTCCTATATTTTTATAATTTAAGCAATAACCATCAACGACTTTATTTTTTATTATTTTAATTTTACTGGTTACCCTAGCAGCATCGGAAACCATAAGCTCAAGGGGTCCACCAAGTTTGTCTTGATCCGACTGTGATACAGGGGGTCAATCTATCGCAATGCTTGACTCGTGGGGCATGGCGCTGTCAGCGCATGCGCACATAAGCCAAGTTCCACGCTCGCCGAGGCGAAACCAGAGTGTGGGAGATCATGCCCACATATAGGGTCGTGACCCCTAACAATGGCAATGACTCTTCGCCATGGCGTGCTACATACGACCACATGCGTGCAGGCAAAGCCGCCATTTTCAAATGTGTGAGTCTACACTTTTCCCAACAGAAAGCTTCTCAAGCGGTCAATTTCTATACTGATACATGTGTTCGACGCTTCGATAACAGTACGTATAATTTTTATACTCTATATTAACATAGTTATATGAGATTTTAACTACAGAAATGTCCAAATTTAATGCAGAATATCATTCTAGAGAAAAAAAGATTAAGAGTACACATTTAACGCAATAAATGCACAAGTTTTCCAGACAGAGGTAGAAATCGTGCTCAGCAGTTCTGAACGCTTGCATTTGATAATTCTTTAGCCGTTAGCAATGGAGAGAATTTGAGCTGTCAGAATTTCCTCAAATTGCGATTACGAAAGTGGAACGTAACAGAGCTTCGACAGTTCCGTCTGTTTACTAGTACGATAGCGTTAAAATGCCAGGTTTCTTCGGGCAGTATAATATTTTTTTCTCTTATTTATTGTGGGTTTGGTTTTTTTTTGTCTTGCAAGTCCTGGGCTGTGTGTGAACTATGCTGATTATTAGGCTCATAACCTTTCATGTTTATTTGTTCAAGAAGCAGTGTTTGTATGGTAAAGGATTTTTGGTGTAAATGTACTTGCTTTTGTCACATATTGCTGATAATGTTGACAGATTTGGTCCTTTGGACTCTTAACTCTGCCTCTCAATTTTATAAATTTTTAGGCTAGCTTAAACGACTTTTTCAAACACAAACTTTCCACTGCAGCAGCTAATTAAGAATATTTGTCAAAGAGCAGCATAATGGATTGTGTTCCCAGTGGTGAACCAACAAAAAAACTTATATAGATAGCCCATTGACAACTGATTGTGACTGGAAGTATCATTTCAGACAACTTTAATGGTCTTTTTCAAACAAAAAATCATAATAACTGCATAATGGTCAATAATTTATTTTACTGTTATTCTAGATAGCTGGCTGCTGGCATTTTAAGATGAAAGTGGTCACAGGTGTGCAACTTCCCACTACAATCTATTGAACCAGATGCAAGCTTCATTAATTAGAGCTATAAAGCTGATTCCTCATGTCCTATGCTTCCAGTTCTCCTGCACAAGTCATTAAGTAAGTGCAATTTACTTTTTGATTCATAATATTCATAATCCTTGTGCAGAAAGAAAATTTATGAAGCATGTGACCATTAATGGTCAAAATGACTTCTATGTTATTGTGTGCTGCAGATTTAAGGAAGGAGAAAAAGATAATACCTGAACTGTTTGAACACAGTCATTACACCACAGATAGTGTAGCTTTTGTTGTGATGCTGCACTATGAGTGTGTTATTATTATACTTTTGATCTTGATTTGTGAAATCTTATTTGCCTTCTATATTTATTTCCATGCAGGTAACTACCAAGAATCTAGCTGAATCTGCAAGGGACAAAAATGTCGGAGGTGGAGAGTGATGAAAAAATGCTCCACTCAACCCAAAAGGATACGGATAACTCCGATTAGATTTCGGTCTGTTTTCATTTCCTCTGCTTAATTTTAGGGAATTTTTTTTGGTGGACATCATGTAGGGACACAAGGCTGTGTCCTCTTTCTGGTAAAATAGCATACAGTGATAAACAAGTTTTGTACAATAACAATAAAATGTTCTTTAAAAAATGTTAACAACCTATCAGCAGCTGACAGTTTTAAATGTACTAAGCTGAAAAAAGTTTATGCAAATGTATTCATTTGACACAGGGATGCACAGCTAACAGCGAAGGAGAGAAGGATGCCGAGGAATCACTATATGCTGACCATTCAGTTATGCAGCAATGTCCACCACCATTGCCATACTCTTTGCCACTAGTGGTTGGCACCATCTCAAGGGTGTCCCCAAGTAGCAGCTTTCAAAAAAGGACTGTTTCACCTTTGCCTTCACACCCCCAGCGCCTTCCGATTCCATTGTCTGGTTTTCAGCCTGCCAGCATAAAGACCCATAACCCTTGGAAGGTAATTTAAAGCCATTTTGTTTTATAATCATTTTAGCTTTTTTTTCTTCTTACCCTTGGCCAAGAGTTATGAACAGTGCTTTTATGAGTTAAACTGGAAGAGGAAAATCCCAGCCTTTTGCCATAGTGAAAAAATTTGAAACAAATATGGATCACATATCAAATAGATATGACAAATGGTAAAGAGTAACCAAAATTAATGGTATTTTTCCAGGCATTGTGAACTATAGCAAAGCTAGCAAAGATCAGTATTTTACATGTTTTCTGCTATTGTGTTCTTAGGTTAGAACTAAACTAGAGAAAGTTGGGATGCAACAACTGTCTCTTCTGGAAGAGATGAAGAATGATACAAACAACCTTAAAAGGATGTTTACATGGATGGAGGAACAAGAACAGGAAAGGCAAATGACACGGGAAATCTGCCAGAGGGTTCCAGTCTCCCTTAACAATCAGCAGAAGATGTAGAGAGTCTTGAGGGAGATATGAAGACAGACCATAAAAAAGGACATGCTTGGTATGTGCTTTATTCTGATTTGTTAGTAGGAGGAGTCAAATCTTTTATCTGATTCCCTTTAAAGGTTTCCATACCATACCATTCATTGTATAAAACTAATGACATGTTTGCAGTACTAAAAAGTAATAAAGGCATTGTTATGGTGGCATTGATTAGAGCAGATAGTAAATTTTCTGTACCCACTTTTGCTTGGTTGTATGAAACTTCCTGAATTGTTGCTGTTTTTTTTTTTTTGGGGGGGGGGTGTCTTTAAATACTAGTTGTCATAACAGGTATTATAATGTTGCCCACTGCAATTTTTTTTTAAATGATGTGTATTTATTTTGTCTGTTTTCAGGAATGCCATTCGGTGATGCGTCGGGCTTCACATTAAAGCATGTAGTGAGGGGCATTCTATCTGTGCTATTTTCAACTGAGTTGGCCTGATCTTACAACTTCAATGGGACTCAAGAACCACCCCTTCATTTTACAAACAGTTCAGGGTAAGGATTTAAATATTTGACTCTGTGTGTGTGTGGTGTATACGGTACAATTAATACATGCCTGTCATAAAATAGGACTGTTTGGATTGTTTCTTTATCTTTTAGTTATGAACCTTAACCTTTGACTCTGCTAGGTGCAGACAAGAATTTTCATGAGTCATAAAAAAAAAAACATGACAGGAAGATAAATCAGGCCTGGAGAACTGTCCCTACCTCATTTTATTGTGATTGAATTACATTGCCAAAATAAAATATGGACACATGTTTACCGCAATTTCTAGTGACTGTAGTCCTTTAATCAGCTGGTAACACTGTGTAGAAAGGAATTAAATGACAGTTTATAGACATCTTTACAGTTCCCATGTATTGAGATTGTTTTTGAAATTAGAAATTTCCAGAGTTTTTCTGCCTATAGAAATTCTAACTGAAATTCAAATGCAGTTCCACTTGTAGTTCCTTTCTGCTTATAACGCTTTAAATTTTTATGCCACTTTACATATCTGTATAATTTGCTTGTACCTTTCTTTATTTCACATTATATTCTGGATTTTAGGGTCAGTGACCTACAAGTGATTACTTTTTATGCAGACCTCATATTCTTATATTTGTTCTGTTTTTAGATGCTGCAAGAAAAAGTTATCCTGAAGCTACGAATGCTGACCTGCAGGTGCATATATCAACTTGGTTAGATGGTGCTAGGGATCAAGAGAATGGCAGAAGGGAAAGGGTTGAGCACAGCCTATACGTCAGTTAATTGTTCTGGGGTGGAGAACAAGTAAAGCTGATGCAACTTTCTACCTACAGTTGTAAAATTCTTGTACATAAACCTGCATATACTAAATCTGGATTTATATAATTATATAAAACTGTGCTGTGATTATTATTTACTCTAACCCATTAATTTATCAATGAGGATATTTTCACCCGATCCAATAAGAGATGTGTTGTGGTAAATTCAGAATCATTTATATGTTTACAGTTCTTTTCTAATACCTTCTAAAATTCTTGAACATAATTGTGTTTCAAACATGTGTTTGATGGTTTCCTTTTCTTAGTGATAAAGGTGCAATTTAAAATTTTAATCTGTTTTAAAAGATTGTAGTTAATACCATAAGCTGCAATCCAACCTAGAACCTTTTATAGTTAATTTCATGACTTTGATTTATTTTTCGAAATGTCTATTAAAGCATCACTCTTTTTTGACAGCAATTCAGTTCATACTTATCATTTGATATATTGTCATAGATCTTTGAACCTTTTCTTTGGGAAAATGTAATTAGTGTTAAGGAAACTGCAATTTAATTTTAATTGTTTTGTCAATGGATACATGGTTTTGCATCGTTCTACAACTTATAATTAAATAACGAATGTTGCATTAATATATCAAGAGGAAACATCTTTTATGTATGCAAACAGACAATGCTTTAAAAAAATTATATATATTTTTAAAATTATTTTTTTTTATCAGTTTGCTTTTTATCCTTATTTATGATAACATTTTTACCTTGATAAATGATAAATTGTTTATGTATACAAATGAGACAATGCTTTAAAATTTTTTTTATATTTTTAACATTATTTTTTTATTAGTTTGCTTTTTATCCTTATTTGTGATAATATTTTTACCTTGATAAATGATAAATTGTTTATGTATACAAATGAGACAATGCTTTAAAAAAAAATTTTATATTAAAAAAAATTTTTTTAGTTTGCTTTTTATCCTTATTTTACCTCAATAAACGCCAATAAATGACAAATCATGTTTGTTTGTTTTTTTATAACATTTTGCACTTTTGTGCACTCTTTTGCTGCTTGTTATATATATATAATTATTGCAAAATACACAAATTATTAATCCATTTGATATTGTATTTTTTAGGAATTTTGGCATGTCTTGATTTAGAAATATGTAAATCAGGATATGCCGAAATCCTAAAAATACCAATAATCTGAAGATATAAATAGTGGGATATATAAAAAAAAAAAGATGGACGTACCCATGAGCCATCAGGGTTGACTAGCGGTCACAAGGGGGAGAGAAGCGTCCCACGCTTGTTTCACAGGTAAAACCGACATGACCCCGTTGTTACGGCCCGGTTTCACTTTCGCTATGGGTCGGACGCCATTTTGCCACATGGCCCCCGGATACTCAAGACATGTGTCCCACCTGTAGCCAATATTCCTTTGCTGCTGGGGTATGTTGGTTCACCATATAGTTTATTATTTTTATTAATTATATCCCTATGCGCATCGAGATCTAAACTTATATAGATCCTATATGGGTTACCTATATTGACTCTTACCAACCAAGGGCCATAACCCCTAATAATGGCACGTGACTTTTAGCCAATGATGTACTACGTGCTCGGAACTGCGCGCCATTTGCAAAGTTGTTTCTACACTTTTCGCAGCAGGAATTATAAATAAGCTTCTTCAGCCGTCAATTCCAATACTGATACATGTGTTGGACTCTTCGATAACAGTACGTATAATTTATATACTCTAAATTTGCATAGTTATTGAGATTTTAATTCCAGCAATGTCCAAGTTCAGTGCAGAATATTACGCTAAGAGAAGAAAGATTGAACGCTTGCAATTTGATAATTCTTTAGCCGTTAGCAATACAGAGAATTCGGAGCTGTCAGAATTTCCTCAAATAAAATGCGATTACGAAACTGTAGATCATGAACTTTACCATTCGAAAGCAACAGAATTTCGACAGTTCCTTCTGTTTACTGGTATAGTAGTGTTAAAAGGCCATGTTTCTTATAGGCAGTATCATAATTTTTTCTCTTATTTATTGTTTTTATTTGTTTGTTTGGTTTTTTTTTGGTTTTTTTTTGTCTTGCAAGTTTCGCAAAAAACTGAAAACCCATCTGTTTCTTTCAAACCAGTCTTAAACTACCAAGATACACTTCTACTTCTGTCTACATTTTTTACTTTTCCTGGTGTTCTATATATTTGTTCACTTTATTTTTTCTTCTTTTGTTTTTTTTTTTCTGCGCAGTGAGCATTCTTTGGAATGGATACCTGCGCATTACAAATCGCCATCATCATCATCAAGTCCTGGGCTGTGTGTGAGCTTTGCAGATTAGGCTCATAACCTTTCATGTTTATGTGTTCAAGAAACAGAGTGTTTGTATGGTAAGGGATTTTTGGTGTATAATGTACTTGCTTTGTCACAAATTGCTGATAATGTTGGCAGATTTGATCCTTTGGAGTTACTGTGCCTCTGAATTTTATACCTTTTTAGGCCAGCTTAAACTTGTTCAAACACCAAACTTTCCGCTGCAGCAGGTAATTAAGAATATTTGACAAAGTGCAGCAGAAGGATTGTGTTCCCAGTGGTGAACCCAAAAACAGCTCATAGAAATAGTCCATTGACAACTGATTGGGACTGGAAGTATCAATTCAGACAAATTAACTTTAATGGTATTTTCTCTACAACAAATGGTAATGACTGTGTATAATGGTCAATAATTTATTTTACTGTTATTCTAGATAGCTGGCTGCTGGCATTTAAAGATAAAAGTGGTCACAGGATGTGCAACTGGCCACCACAATCTGTTGAACCAGATGCAAGCTTCATTAATTAGAGCTATAAAGCCAGATTCGTCATGTTCTATGCTTCCAGTTCTCCTGCACAAGTCATTAAGTAAGTGCAATTTATTTTTTGATTCATAATATTCATAATTAATTCTTCTCTAGAAAAAAATTTATGAAGCATGTGAGCATTAATGGTCAAAATGACTTGTGTGCTGCAGGATGAAAGAAGGAAAAAAAAGACAATACCTGAACTGTTCGAACACTATAACATGTCATTTTGCAACAAATAGTGTAACTTTAGTTGTGATATTGCACTATAAGAGTGAAAGTGACTAAAGTGATTATATTAAAGTGAAATTTATGCTGTGATTTTGATCTTGATTTGTGAAATCTTATTTGCCTACTTTTTTAAATATTTATTTCCATACAGATAGTGTGGCTTTGGTTATGGTGCTGCACTATAAAAGTGTATTATTGTTAAAGGAAAATTTATGATGTGCTTTTGGTCTTGATTTGTGACATCTAATTAGCACCTTTGCCTTCATGCCTCCAGCGCCCATTGTCTGGTGTTCGTCCTGCCAGCACAGGGACCCACAACCCCTTGGAAGGTAATTTGAAGTCATTTTGTTCATAATCATTTTAACATTTTGTTTGTTCTTACCCTCGGCCAAGACTTTTGAACAGTGTTTTTGTGAAATATAACTAGAAGTGCAAAATCCCAGGCTTCTTTTGCCATAGTGAAAAAAAATTGAAATATATGGATCACTATTTTACATGTTTTCTGCTGTTGCGTTCGTTGGTTCCAGGTAAACAAGATAAACTACAGAAAGCTGTACAGCATATACTGTCTCTTCTGGAAGAGATGAAAACTGATGTGAAAGACGTGAAAAATAGGCTTGCGCGGATGGAGTGCCAAACCGAAGAAAAGGAGCTGACATCTTCCACAAGGGTTACAGTTTCCCTTAAAATCTTCAAATGATGTAGAAAGTCTAGAGTTGGATTTAAAGACAGATCTAGGAAAACGAACACGCTTGGTATGTGCTTTATTCTGATTTGTTAGAAGGAGGAGTCAAGTGTATTGTTGCTATTCCCTTTAAAGGTGTTCGTAGCATTTAATTGTATAGAACAAATGACATGTCTGCAGTACTAAAAAGTAATTTAAGCAATAAACATAAACGATTTACTTTTTATTATTTTAATTTTACTAGCTATGTTGGTTCAACATATAGTTTATTATTTTTATTAATTATAGTGGTTCAGGGATGAAATGCTGAGCAGTTTTGTGTTGTTTTTCTTTGAGTATCTCCCAAGTTAATGTCAGTTCTAGCATTTCTTCGTCTGAAGAATTATCCAAACCATATAGAAGAATTGGTTTCAATCTGAGACATTGTTAGGCTGTCGTAGTGATCACAGGAACTATTGATGCATAAAAGTAAGGGAGGCTAGTGAGTGTGACTTGGCAATGCAGTTACTGCCCGTGCATTCGCGTTCCCGTCAGTCACTTTCTCACGACGGGTACGTCTACAGAGACGCAGTTTCCATTGGCGGATCTCAAACTAACATGACAGTTCAGCCAATCGCCAGAGTTATTTTATCTCAATTAGTAGAGTCAGACACTAACTGCCCCAGTCACCATGGCAACTGCAGAACGCAGTTTTACTGCGGAATAAGAACATAGCTCAGAAGTTGCATAATACACGCGTTTGACTGCCTCGTTATGCATGTGTTTACAGACATGGTTCATCTGCTAAAACTGGATGAAGTAAAAGACACAGGTATTTGTTTTGTTTTTGTTTTATTTGTGTTTTGTTGTTGTTGTTGTTGTTTTAAGCACATTGACTTGCGGTTCTTAAACAATATTCTGAATATCTCAATGAAAATTTGTATGTGATTCTCTAACAAATAGTTTTGCTAATAAAAATGTCCTAAGACACAGAAAACATTGGAATACTGTATAAGCATTTGAGCATAAATCTAATTATTTATATCTGAAAGTACAGTTACATAGTGTAGGATCCTTTTGCAATGATATGTTATGAAAAGTTATGAAATCAGGCATTAATGTACATTTTGTTTATTGATGGTTGTGTACAAACCTTGGCTACGTCCCTTTATACTTATTTGATTTATTTTTAGAACAATGACTCACAGCAAGCAGAAAGTTTCATCGCTGTGTACTTTGCTGCACTTGTTTACACATGCCACATAAAGTAGTGCACTAAATGCATTAATTGCTTTGCTTTACAATAATACAAAATACACAGATATATATATATAAATAAACACATACACTGTAACTTATGAAACGGCTTAGAGATCTTTTTTTTTCACTTACAATGCTCAAGGTGTATTTACACTGGCATTTATAGATATTCATGTTGCAAGCAATTTCGTTTTTGTTAAAACCGAAAATGTCCAAAAACATAATTTACGTTTATCTCCATCTCTAAAAGCATTTTATGTAAATATTGTCTAGATAAACTGACACAAGGATCGTAAATCTTTATGAACAGTTTTAAGATAAATAATGAGCTCTCCGCATACTGATGTAGCCAACTTCTTGCTTTAAATGTTATTGTGTTACAGTTGTTTGAAATTCTGATAATAAGTGACTACTGAGTTTAAGCTGACAAGGAAATGCGATTGAAAGAACGGTCTGCAAATACAAAATCTGATCGTCCTGAGCCGGTCCAACATTTCCACTGTCCTACCAAAAAATATCAATGTTGTCTGCATCCACAGTAATTTAAACAAGTCGGCAGGAGACGAGTAGGCCTTTGTTCTGCAGAATTCAGCCAGGTGAAATACCGTCAGCTCCTGCTATGCCAAAATAAAAGGAGAACAAGTAGTCAAGCAAAATAAAAGTTTCTTATTGATAATCAATTCCACTTGAGTTTGAACATTTCTTGCGACATGTTTTTCTGCCTAAATCTTTTTGCCTACTTTCTAACTGAAGCCATTTTCTCAGTTCTTCTTCTCTCTTCTGCTGCATATATTCTGAAATAAAACTGTAAGAATACAAGAGGGGGTTGAGAACAGAAGGTAGAGGCAAGACAAAAATAATCAGGTTGACTCCAACATTACTGGAAAGAAAAGGTAAAAGTCCAAACAAGTTTATACACCAACAAGTAGCATCCACTGCATCAAGGAGGTTAACTCTCCTCGCGATGATCAGTTCTCTCGACTTTGGTCTAGTGTCTGAAAACAGCAAGTTTGTGGAGAAAAGTGTCCAGAATATGAAAACATTGCCAAAAACGATTAAGAGGACAAGAAGAAGATTAAAAACAAATACGACTTTAAGAGCGACGATTTCCTTCCAGTTGTCTAACGTATCTGTAGGTAGCGGGATGCAGAGTCCACTCTGACTGTACATGGTGTCGGATGACGGGGCTTGTAACACAGATAAACTAGCAACACACAGTCCTGCCACCCAGCTCATTGTACACACCATCCAGCCCGCACTCCGGCAAAATCGAGCAGAACTGACCGGAAACACAATAGCGAGTAAACGATCTAGAGTAATGAGGCAGACAATAAAAGCTGAGGCTTGTCTGGAAAGAACAGCCAGGAACCCGGCCAACCTGCAGGCAGCGCCATTTCTCCAAGCCACGTCCAACCACAGGTAGTGGCCGAGGAAGGCCTGGTCAGCAACACTAATTATCGTCAAGTACATGCCCATCATAAGATCAGCCACACACAGATGTATTAGCAGCATGTTAAAGCACACAGCCATGTCTACTTTCCTTATGTAGGTGTGGTGCAGCAAGATGAGTGTGTTTCCAGTCACAGCAACAATGGTGTAGACGGACACACTTGCTCGAAGCACAGTCGAGCCCAGAAGAGAATCGCAAGAGGAAATTCTGTCTGGTGGCGACACACACTGATTGAGGTCAAAGTTTTCAGGAAGGTTGGCTGGACAGCACATCCTGTAAGTGTCGGCGTACACAGCATGAAGCTTGCTCAAAGGTCTGAACACACGTGACGAGAATGATGACAGGGGACATCCTCTCAGGTCAAGTGTTTGTAACTGTGTCAGCAGCAACAGACTGTCGTCTGTAACACGCTCTACTTGCGCGTTTGTCAAGTTTAAATGTCTGATGTTAGGGAAAGTCTTGGAGATGGAGTCGTTCAGCTCAGGCATCTTCACGCCGGAAAGGTCAAGAGCATGTAGAGTTGAGTACACAGTGGGTGTGGGTCCTGTAGGAAGCAGGGACGTGAGAGGGTTGTCCGCGAGGGACAAGGTCTCCAGTCTGGGCAGCTTATCCAGTAAGTCACTGCTTATAAAGTGAAGAAGATTGTTGCTCAGATCCAGTGAGCGCAGGTTGGGGAACCCCACGCTCGGCGCATGCGTGAGGCCACACTGGGCCAGACTGAGGTGGATCAGCATCGTGTTGTCGCTCACGTCACTAAAGGTCATGACCGAGCCACGGGCGTCGAGAAACTTCAGGTCGAGATACTGGTGTGCGGGGAAGCTGTCTGTGCAGGTGAAGGCCAGGCCGTGACACACACAGGTGTCAGGACAAGTCAGGTTACACAACAGTTCATCGTCTGCCTGCGGACACTGCGGCCAGCTGTCACACATGTGGTCAGCGTGCACACACACGCGCGAGGCGCGACAACGGTAGTAGCCGGGACAGGTGTAGGTGTCGCAGTCAGCTTCGTCCCCTTTCCCGGGACAGTCGAATACACCGTTGCAACGGACATACACAGGGACACAGTACCCATTAGGACACTGGAAATGAGTCTCTGGACAGGAAGAAGTTTTGTTTAACGGTTTGACCTTAAACAGGCCGATGTTATTTATCTCAACCAGTCCAGGAGGTGCGGAGGTCTCTGGTATGAGTTTATACAGCTCAAAGGAACAAAACTTTTCATCTGTTTGGTCGTAACACTGGGGATGATGGTCACATTTCTGGCTCTGCAATATACACTGACACAGAGAGGATGTTTGTGAGTACCCTATACCCAAGTGTAATACTGAGAAGAGTGACTTTTTTAATGGCTCGCTAAGTTTCCAGCCCGCATCCTATAAGTGGGGAGATTATTATGAGTAATTATACCTCTTGGTCCTTTGCCGAGGTACACCGTTTTCAAAATTGCAGTTCCTGACTTAATTGAATAACATTTTCTAAACATTAAAGCTGTTCTAAAAAAAAACAAATTTTTTTTTTATAAATTTTTAATTCACTCCTATGACATTTACGTGCGCTGCTCAAGCTCGCATGCCTTAAATGTGCTTATGGGAATGTAACTCTTGTATATGCAACTTAAGTTTTTAAAAAAATTGTTTTCTAACATAGTGTTTTATAAAACTGTTTATTTAAAATCTCAAAGTATTTAAATAATGAATGTGTTGTGCATCTGGTCCCTGACCTGGTTTTAGACAAAGAGATAACTTTATTACCCATGAAGTCATGGGGCAATGTTTCGATATCTAAACTCTTTTGCAATGGCCGCGGCCTTAAATACCACAACAAATTGTGGACCACATAAATAGGCTTCTAGTTATCTTTTTGGCGAATCTAGTTCGACATGGTCAATATTTTATACAAAAACCGATACCGACGAGGGCAAAAATAATAATCTTTTGATACCTGACCATTATCACAGTGGAAGTCGTCAACATTACAAGGTGGAAACTGGCAAAAGTCCTCGTCACTGCGGTCGGAGCAGTCGGCGCGGTGGTCACACACCAAGGTGTAGGGCACGCGTTCGGCGCCGCTGTCGCACGTGAAGGCCGGGGGGACCGGCACGACCGGCGCGCTGCAGGACCACAAGGTGTCGTACCGCTCCTCCCAACAGTCGCTTCTAACGTCACACGCCAGGAACGTGTGCGTCACGTGCTGTGATGGGCAGGTCACATGATTTTTTTTCCAGATGTCTGACGCTGGCCGAGGCATTTCTACTTTTTGAAAAGAAGAATCAGATGCTATCTCACATGGGAACTTGTCGATAATTTGTCTGTAGCAATAGGTCATAAAAATATAGCGGCTTTTAGTGAATGAATAAAAGCCACACGATTCCTTTCGATTGAAACAGAGATCTAAAGGTAGCCAGTAGGCAGCAGCGCCGTCTGCCGATACCGCCGTCTGCTGATACCTGTCACGAAGAAAAAAAGATGACTGATAAATCTGTGTACAATATACTATTTACCAAAATATTGGTGGATACCGCTTTCCGTTGTCGAGATTCAAGCATCAGCACTGACTTCAGAGGCTCATAGACATCCCGAAAATCGAACATGGTGCTGCCAATTCCAGTACAATTCACGAAAACTCTGTGGAGACTGTTGACACCGTGAGGTACCTGAGCACTGTTGGTGATTGTCAGCTTAAGTGGGCTGTAAACACTGATCATATTGTTAATGGTTGCTTGGCCCTATCTTGAGAAGTGATACTTTTCTACTGGTTGACAAAGTCAAAAATCGTCCACGGTATTAAATTTCGAGGTATTAGTGTTCTGTGTTGTAACTAAATGGATAAAATAATAACAGTTTTATGTAACAGTAGCTTCAACTATGTCCCATGAAGTCTGAAATATTTGAAATGCTCAACCTTTCTCACTGGGCTATATATAGTACTGTGACGTCAGCTTACGTCAGCAGCGGCCTGGCAGTGGTACTGCATTACATCAGAAAATGACGCAATAAACTGTTGATGACCTTTGCGTGGTTGTATTATGCCATATGACGTCATTGTATGTTTATTTAGGATGGTTACAGTCCACCTGTTACATGTACACGGGGAAACATACAACACCAACTCTCTTAAATATCTTCCAAACCAGAGCAAATAAAAATCTTCATGGTGATGTTCGTGCTCAGCACACAAAGATACAACACATTAGGACTTTTTAACTCAATAATAATTTTAGTATTAACCAGTTATTATTAATCAGTTATTAAGCAGAATGTATTGGCTAAAAAAGAACTAGAGAACTTTTTACACAAAAAATGCTTAGTAAACCTATGGTCAGCAAATTAACACTTACATGTAAAGGCCATAGGGTACATATCGATATCCAAGGTAGACAGTGTCATTTGGACGAAAATTTAAAAGACTTCTAAATGCTCTCCACTCTGGTGGCGTTTTCATGGTTGCCAGCAGCATACCACGTGACAAGCAAGTGTTTTGCGCTTCCATCCAAGTCACCGATCGTGGCACGGAGATGTACTGCATACAGCTGATGCCTGTCCACAGCAAGCCCTGACCACACACGTCACTGGTGTACGGACACTCAGCCTCGTCCTCGCCGCCCACGCACTCAGTCACCAGGTTACACGGGAAGTGCTGGCGGTAGTCGGACCAGTGCTGCACGGAGCAGTTCCATCTCCCGTCTGGCATCTGTTTTATTAGAGAGTCTTCTGGGTGAAAGGAAAACAAAAGCCTGAATCCAGGAAGTGGCGCAGACATTTTCCAAGAAATATGTAGGTACATCACATCAGCAATATGCAGGCTAGGCGGACGCGTCGGGCTGCTGTTACAGATGCTGAATATCATATCTTTGCTGGAGTTTCCACCCATAAATAATTGAACAGCGCCGTACGAACAAGGTAAGATGTGATGTATAAAGCTGACCATCACCTGATGACTTTTGGGAACTCGTATTTCAGTCCAGCTGCCCGCAAAGTTTCTTGATGGAGGTACTAAGACAAAACCTTTCGGGCGAATGCACACACGCACGCGCATACACACACATACACAAAATGATATTCATTCCAATGTCATACCTCCATAAGACCACACAAAAACAAAAACAGTCTGACACTGATTATAGAAGTACAGGTTTGTGTGAACATTACCAAGCGATATAAGCCAAAGACACGGTTTCAGTTTAACTGCTGCGGGAGTAGCGACATTATTGTCTGCCAAAACAGACTGTTAGCCAACGTTAGCTGCAAAGCTGACCAGACATTTATTTAGATAGGTTTCAATCACTAAAACCAAAGAAAAAGTCAACAGCCACCAGATATTACCCAGATTTAAGCACACTCTGTCACGCGCTTCGTTTCAGAAGAAGACAACACGGCTATTTTTTAATGATTGATAATAAAGCTAAAGATATTTCATCATCAATCATCATCATCATCTTCGAGGCGCGGAATCTGCAGGGTTCTACAAACTAGTCTACTGTTGTATTTGAACTCCATATGAAGCCATTATAGTCTTCTAAATTCATTAATATTTACTCGTTTTCTCATATAAAGCGCAGCCTTTTCCACACAGTCGTGAAATATCTGTACGTACGTTTTAAAAACAAAAGTAAAAGATGTTCAGGAATTTGGAGGATAGATGGAAATGTGTCCAAGCTGCTTCACAGATGCTCGGTCTCTGTTTTGTTTTCGGTGATGTTGCATTTGGTTAAGACGAAATGTTTGGATAGCAGTTAAGTTTTAAATTGTAGTATGTGACAACAGTATTGGATTTGTAACTGCTGTGTTAGTAATTTAAAATGAGAAACAAATTACACGAAGAACAAACGCAGACAGAAACTGAGATGTTTGTCTCTGTCAATATAATATAATAACGACAAAACGTTTCGTCAAAAATCTTGTTGTATACGTACCGTAGTTTTTAGATGTGTATAGTAACTTAACTCCTCCATCAGAGATGGAGGAAAAGCTAAGACTTATAGAGAATCCTGCTTCCGATGGACGTTTCCAGAAAACTTCCATTGTATTAGAGTTTGTGTCCAACAGCATTTCCGTCCGTGGTTCACAGCTGTCTAACACGTACTTACGATATTTCTCTCTCCTTACGTAAATCATAACATGTGAACAGGGTCGGACCGTCCAGTCATACAGTTTCAGGGAGGACCTCACAGGTACGTAAAATGCTATAGCGCAGGGATGAAGTGGATTTGCTGAGCCGTTGTAGTGCAACTCCAGATGCCCTTCACTTCTGTTTACGCTGAGCTCGGTGTCGTTCAGAAAACATGGCAAAAGGTCTTCTGTTGTCATAACTACATGGTCGGATGACGTACTGATGTATGGAGGGCTTGTAGTCTCGTTCCACACAAGCTGAACATCATCTACACCAAACTTTATCTCAGTTTCTGCATCGTGTGGTGGGTTTGCTGTGTACTCGGAGTTTGGAGGCCAGATGTCGTCAGCAGAGACGGACCCCAGCGAGCTCTGTGTCGGAGTTAACACTTGTTCGTCGACCATCGCTAATGTGGACACATTGTCATCGCAGCTACCACAGTGCATTATGGGAGTGGCTGGAGTGCTCATGTCACGCTGCTTGGTGGCTCTTGACTTTGTGACAGCTCGCAGGACGAGCAGAAGCACTATATGCCGAGCAATGCTCAGGACACCGGTCTTTCTCATGTTCGCTTCGGGAATCTTCTAGTGGTAACGCAGCAATCAGTATAGTGCAGAAAGACTTTAGGTTTAGTATCTTTATCACCCCAGGAATGACTTGGCGATGTTGATTACCTTGAGATAAAGATATTTCTTTTCGTTAACATCAGTATCAGCCCAAAAACAATTTTTTTTCAGTATCTCATTATGTTTCTCATCAATCATATGCTGATGACATGCAGCTGTACTGCTCTACCCGCTGATTGAGTCTCACTCTTTTTACACCAGTGAAGCCTGTATTAGTCACATCAAAGACTGGATAGCACAGAACAAACCTAAAACTTAACGAGGATAATACGAGGGCCCTCTTCTGTTTGAGAAGAAAACGTTCATTGCTCATCAGTTCACCCAAGTACGTCAAGGTGGGTGACACCAGCATCACCTTCACCACGTCCGTCCGAATTCTTGGATTCTTCGTTACTGCAGACCTCACCCTTGATGCTGTCTGTCAGTCTGTCTGTTATGAAAATAAGACAAGCGCCATCCGCCACCTTCTCTCTTTACGCGCTGCCGCTACTCTTGTCTGTGTCTGCTTGATTATTGTAGCTGATACCCTAAAGACACTTTTCTTGTGTATTTTATAAGGTTCTTGTTCGTGAATATTTTACTAATCATTTTAAAAATTGTTTAAAATATTTTTATTTGTTTTTAAAAAATATATATAACTGAACATTTTCGCGACTTATTTAATTAAAATTTTTATTCTTGCTTATTCATATTTCTCTAACATTTTCATTTGTTTTGGGTTGTTTTTTTTTTTTTTTTTCTCTATTCAGGCAGAATGCTGCATTGCATGTGTGACGATCTTTGTTCGCTCCTTAAAAGTTCTTTCTGAGTTTCTTGTGATTTTTAAAACTGAACAGCTACTTCATCGTATGATATTTTTCAACGAAAAAAAAAAAACAACAGAAAACGAACTTATCAGGGTTTTATTTTAAAAGCGATTTTTCTTTTTCTTTTAAAATGCACAGTGTAAGTAAGATAATTATTTTTCAGTTTTCTTTTTAAGCCTACTATCAATTATTATTTTTAAATTAGCTTTGTAAAATATATTACAAATTACTATTTTTAAATTGGTCTAAAAAGACTTTTCCTTTTGCTGCGTGTTTTACGTGCGACATCGTTTTATTTTCTGGTAAAGTTTGAACGATCTCCTGTAGGAGGTAAGATTAATTTCCACTTGCTATTGGCTATAAAACGGCTGCCTGCTGTTTACTTGGGTTCCTTACGACCTCCAGCCCCCAGGGAGTGGCCATTGATCAACTGAAGCTACAGGCTATAAAATGCCGGGATTTGAGAACCTCAGAGCCGCTGTAAGTTCTGAAAGACCTTAGCCTCGAACGTTACGAACCACATTCTGTTGTTAGTCGGGATGATGTGAAAAAAAAAAAAATGCTGTGGACAGTTGTCATGGCCGTGGCAACAGTCAGCGCCATTGTTCCCGGGTCGTCCCGTGTTTTCAATCACGTGATCTCTCGACCCCATGACAGGAACGTTCATCACACAGCACCAGTGTCCAGTCCTGTAACGGGACAAGACCTGTATACTAGTGAACTCACAGCAACAGCACAAAGTGCATCCTATGAACGTAGTGGTTACACATCAACAGCAGAGAATAATTTTCCCAGCGGCGTCACGGGGGTGAATGCGTCTTCTACGATCACAGTCACAGACATAAATAGTATACCTCTCAAAAGAAATTTTGATCATTTTGTTCATCTCTCGTCAAATTTTGTAGAAGTTTGTTTGAAACATAGTGGCAGCGAATCATTCTTTGCTAGCGGTCTGCGGTTCACTCTCGACGGCCCAGTCCCTACGAATAAGACGATGGCTTGCGTGCTCTCCCTGACAGTGAAAAGTGATTTTATAATCAGAATTGACATCTGCAGCAGACTCCGTGATTTATGTCCCTTCGTTAAACTCGCAATCTACAAATCACTTGTCGGAGAAGCGGGAAAATCGGTTTACTTGTGCAATTATCATGCAAGTAGTCTGGTCGTGCCCACCAACACAGCTAGAATACATTTAGGCTATATCAAGAATAATCAATCTTCATTCTCTCTGTGTGTGAACATGTCGGCGGTTCCAAGATCGGCCATGCCTCATCTAGAAATAGCCCATGTGTCTGCCTACAGTGGTCAGTAAAATGTTTTTTTAATAACCGGTCGTTGTACAAGAAAAGCGAATTAAAGCAGGATGATGAAAGAAATGTTTGAATGTTCTACCGAGTAAACAGCTGTAGGCGTGAAGATGCGTCAGTAGTTGTGGGATGTGCAGATTAACTTTTGTCTGGAACGTTCTCTTTGTTTATCCTTTTTTCACTGGGTCGTGTCTGTCTGCCCTGAGTGTCTTCCCCTCTGAGTGCCAGAGTTCTGAAACTGAGCGAGCGGACTGCAGCAGCAGACTGATGTCGAGCCCGACCTCTTAACATTTCCAACCACCCGGCAGCAGAAGGTTTTAAGCACATGCACCCGTGATATGACTGCGTGGTTACTAAGCGTTTCCTTGATTAACCACACTATCTCAGTACAGTTCAATGACACATTATCTGTAGCGACACTATTGCAAGACTCGTGCGCTTATGTCGTTGTCAACGACTCACGGGTACTCGAATCTACGGAGTCAATTTGCCTGTCACAGTCACGCAGTGGTAGGCAGTTTCACACTCTTTATTTACAGTTTATACCGACCATGGTTTCCGAAGAAGACACTCGGATAAAAGACGGCACACACCGACACACAAACACAACCCGACACCCGCCTGACGATGACTGCGCACTCTCTACACTCACTCACTACCCGTTATCATCCGACTCTTTCTCACACGCAATTAGTAAGTAATACCTATATCTACTGCAATCCGTAAGATATTAATACCGCTATCAGTAAGTAGCATATATATATACACCACTATCAGTAAGTAGTATATGTACACCACTATCAGTAAGTAGTGTGTGTGTATACCACTATCAGTAAGTAGTATATCTATACATGTGTATATATATATATCACTATCAGTAAGTAGTATATGTGTACCACTATCAATAAGTAGTGTGTATATATACCGCTATCAGCTACTAATTTACATACCGTTATTAGTAAGTAATGTATATATTTATCTCTATTTATTTATGTATATACTGCTATCAGTAAAATATATATATATCACTTTGAAAGAAAAAACTGTACTCATGTCCTCTCTCACACTGAACAGTTTGGTCACCAAGACTTACGTTAGTCACACGCACACACAACTACTAGACAGGTATAGAGTCTGCAGGAGTTCAATCCAGGGGTCGGGTCAAATACCCAGTCTGCAACGGAGCGGCACATCTCCACCATAGTTACTCAATTTAATTAGAAACATTGTATACTTGGATGTTCCTTCACTGCAAATGTGATTCGCTACCTTTTCAAGAAAAAGCCTTGATAGCTATGACAAGCTAGACTAAACAGGTAGTCCTCGGGTTACGACGGTCTCGAGTTACGTCGTTTCGTGGTTACGACACTCATTCCCACTTACAGCGACAGTGATAACAAAGCAACGTATAGTGGGCTTATTATTGATGGAAAGATTATTGGCGCTTTGGTTGCAAGACCAAAATCAACGACGTATCCCTGTGAGTTTTATGGTTATTCAGGAGAAGGCTAGGTGACTGTTTGAGGCGTTGAAAAGAGAAAAGGGGGCAGGAAGTGAAAGTGAAGAATTTGTGGCGAGTAGGGGTTGGTTTATGAGGTTTAAGGGTCGTGCCGATTTCCATAACATTAAAGTGCAAGGTGAAGCTGCTAGTGCTGATGAGAAAGCACTTATGTACTTATGTTTATTGATAATTATATAGGGTACTGTGTTAGGATAGGTGTTTGGATAGGCTAAGTGTTTGCAGTACTGTACTGTTATTATGGTACAGTACTGTATGAACGTATGATCCGACTTACGTCGAAATTCGGTTTATGACGCCGCGTTAAGAACGGATCCCCGTCGTAAGTCGAGGACTACCTGTAATGAGGTATTACAATACTAGATAATGACAAGTTTGGTTGCTACATGAGATATTGGAATATAGGTTATGACAATATGTGTGTGTGTTTTCGTGCATCTATCTGTGAGTGATTTTGCATGTGTTGTTTGTAGGATACGTCCAAACACCAAGGTGGGATGGACAAACGCCGTATCCTCCGTTCATGAGTGATTGGGTTCAGATACGTGTGCCACAGCAACACAAGGTCATGTTAAGTTTTTCTCATTTGGATCTTCCCGGCTCAGTATCTAACTGTCAATTCGATGTCGTACAGGTGTACAAGAGACCCTCAGCCCATCACACAGGCTCTTGAGGTGTGTTCAAACTACCACGATGCTCCTCGTATTATTGAAGCAACGATGTTGTATGTTTACCTTGACAGCTGGGATCAGATGCACATTCTGGTTTCAAAACTCCTTTCTCTTCCACAATGTATCCGCTTTACTGAGCGACTGGCAGACAACAGTGGAACTGCTCCGTGCCTCACTGGTCCGACTTCCGACAACACTTCCCGTGTAACCTGGAGTCCGACTGCGTGGCGGCGAGACGAGGCTGACTGTCCGTACACCAGTGACGTGTGTGGTCAAGGCTTCGCGAGGATGGGACAAGGATGTGTCCTCTTTGTGAGGATACCCACACCGGTGCCCTGGCCTGAGGCAGACATGATGTGTGAGTCTCGAGATATGGCGCTGATCTCCGCCAGCACACCGGAGAAATGGGACGCCCTCTACAATTTACTTGCGTATCGTCCAAATGAAAACGTCCTCGTTGGCCTAGCAAAAAACTACCAATCGGTAAACTACCTGTGAGTATTAAAGCTAAAAACTCACGAATTGTTATTTATGATTTTACTCAATTCAAGCATGTTAAAATCATGCTACACTTGCTTTCTAAAGAGAAAAAAAGATTTTTATGAAAGTTAATTGTTGCAATGTTCCGTGAAGTTATAGTTTGAAGCTGATTTTTTTTCTAAAGCATCCGCAATATTTGACAAGATTACACAAGGATTTCTGTAGACTCGCCTAAATTGATAATGATATGTGATGAGTATTCAGACTATTAGTATTGTCGTTTTATTTCTTTATACTTCGATGAAATAACAGTTTAGACTCGCTGTCTCATCCTCCTCCGAGCACCTTAAGACGGAAGGGTGACAACATCAAGAGAGAATATCATCCTGTACTTGTGAGCCTGCTAGTGTGTTGAGAATGAATGCTTTACCCAACGAATCATTTTACACCCGACACGAATGTTGAGCAAGGTGGCGAAATAAACATGAAAAAGTCCGTTTTGCCACAAAGTGCGGAGGAAGGAGCGGCTGGCAAAATAACGAGGCAAAATTTGTAATTTGTCTATTGAAACATCATAGCTAATGATTAGAGTAATAAGACACAGCTAATTACAAAGTCTTCTTTGCACAAAATTCTTTAGCCTACTCCCACAAACTAAAAGTATAGGGATGCTTCTCATTCTAAATGTTTACCAGAAAGCAAGTTTCTTGAAGACAATCGAGCCACTTTTGTTTAGAATCATGAATGTCACCTACAAACAGACGACTAACACTGGTTGATCACTTGAAATGTCTTTTTCGAGTCTTCGAAGAATTTTTGAACTGGTATTTATCTTCTTGTTATTCTAAGCTCAAGCAAAACAATCTGATTTTAATCAACAAAAACTTTTGGTCTACCAACGCCAACTGTTTTCCATCCAGCGCTTTAGGAAGTCCTCAATGTTGATTAGGAAATACAGTCATCAGCCAGGTAAAACCAAGGTTGCCTGTGCATCACACGTTGCCTGTCGTCTGTAGTTCGCTCTGTAAGCACCGTAAGATTACTCCCACCCTCACGTGCCTGCACGTTTGTTCTTGGTTACTTAATTCATTACTCTCATGCTACCCTGATCAACTTCTGGTGCTCGAAGTAAAACCAAAAAAAGGAGAGGAAATGTCACTCCTTCCTTTGTTCTTTGCTAGCTGTTCGTTCATTCTCTCAGTACAAGCTCTGCTTTTAATTTCTGTCGATGTACGTGTGCCTATTTCTCCGAAATTCTCTTTCCCTGATGGCGGTCCGGTGGCGCAACGGTTAGCGACAGTGAGAATTGACTGTCCTGGGTTCAGATATCGTCTCGGTACGCTGTTTTTTTTTTCTCTGCATATAGCATCTGATTACAGAGCTGGCTGTCTTGCCGTGATATAGCTTTAGCTGCTGGCTCGGCGTAAAATACCAATACTCTCCCCCCCCCCCACCAACACACAAACACACACTCATTCTCTTCCTCTACATCCCTATTACAAATCGTTCACTCTTCGTCTGACCAGTGCACGCTGTCTGCACTTGTTAAAATAATCACGCTTGGTGACCCACTCTTTACCCACAGAGCAGTGGAGCTCTCTTCACTTGTAAGTATATCCTACACTGAACCACCATTGAGTCTTCTTAACCGTACATTAAAACACCTCCTCTCCGTTAGCATTACACATAAACATAGTCCACTACTACCCTGCTCACTCTCTCTTCTCTGTCTTTTGTACTTTAAGTTTTAGTATCTAGTGCTAATTAAAACCGTTCTCCCATTTGAGAGTCACTCTGCATAATATAACTGCATTATTGTTGACGGGTAGAAGACCGCAGGAGAGGCGAGAATTCAGTCTTTTGTAAAGTACATTATTTTTTAAGTCTATATTGTCAGTCAGACTAGACTGCAGACACCTACTGTGTACAGTAACTATGTGTAGCAGTGCCATGGTAGGACAATCCAATTACTTGAAAACTCGAGAAACTTCCTTCAAATCATTACTTAAACATGATTTTTTTTCCGCTGTAGCTACAGACATGGAGTCGTGTGGCGAAATGGAGTATTCGCTCACTTTCTTCCTCAATATTTCACAATCCATTTACCCAATGGCTGTTATTGTGCTGTACACTCAAAGACTTTAGAAATCTACAACAGATCTTGTTTAGGGGGAGACCAGACCTACTTTCTTTGTGAACTCTCCTTACAAAAACCACAAACTCTCCCACAAATCAGCGAACCTCGAGCTACGTTGCAGCGGTCGCCGAGCGCCACCTCATTTGGTGCGGTGTCCGTCACACCACGTGACTGCACTCATTTTTCGCTTATGACGTCGTAGAGTTATTAGCAGCTGTTGACTGACACCAGCATGAATGACTCGCACCCACCCCAACAAGTCCAATAAAGTCGGTCCAATCGTACGCCTCTCATGTCTGTGACAACCTGACTTCCGTGCAGTCCGAGGGTATCAGCGAGTGCCTACCCCTTGTCTGGTAATCATCGTTTCGACTGCAGTAGACCACGGTCACTACCATATCTGCAGTGACGAGACTTTCTGTGAGTTTTCTTCTGTCCACCCTCGTCTCCCTTCAAGTGTCTCAACAAACAGGTAAATTTGAAACCGATGCCTCAATGATAGTTTTAACAATATTGATATCTTTTTTAACAGTGAACTTTCGTGTACATTAGAATTGCTTTGTCGCAAGATATAGAAGGCTGGTGCTGCCGATTTATGCGACCAGTTAATGTAACATGAGAGGCTGTCTTTGTGGTGTATTCAGTGTGTTCCGAGGAGGCTGGTGTGCGATGTGTATTTATGTCGAAGTGTTTGACGGCACGGGATGAACCTAGGCTGCCTGACCGTACAGGCGAAGAGGATTGAAAAAACGGGTGGCCGGAACGTGCCGACGTCCGCGCCGCGACAGCCGATCATGGATTCAGACCCTAAGGCATGAGGAGGAGCTAAACGAATTGATGCGCGCTTGGAGACGCACTCGTTGCCGATTTGATGGTGTGTCCTTGAGGAGTCGATGTTCCAAGTGGCCGCGGAGAGGGTTCTAGTCGTTATTACTCTGTCTACGCCAGAGTGATAGCTGCTGGGGGTAACGGGCATTGTAGATTATCGTTTCTCAGGTCCTGGGAGAGTGAGGCACAGGATAAAGTGAATAGTGGAGGCATGGATTGCGATCACGCCGGACGGAGTCTGGTACTGCCCGGCTTGTACGGGTCTGTACGGCGCCGTATCGCGACGGGTGGTGTATGTGGCAGGACTGACCACATGTGTGACGGGCTGGCCGCAGTGTCTCGCAGCAGAGCGACGAGCTGGATTGTTAACCTGACTTGTCCTGACACTGTGTGTGTGCATGGCTTGGCTTTGTCACCTGCATCGAGACTGTGGTTTCTGGACGCATCAACTTTCTCGACCTGCCGCTTCTGGGACGCCCCTCATTGCTTGGCTGACTTGAGAGAACTCACCCATGCAACACTCGAGTGAGCTGGTAGTCAGCCTCAGTCTTGCCAACTGTGCACAGCATCACTGTTCGCCTTACATGGAGTTGGGGCCGTCACCTTCATCAGACCTGAAAGATAAGTCTAGATCTCAGGCGACAACCTCATCCATGGGTAATTGAACAGCCAATTTGTTTTATGGAATTTACATAAGATGTAGACCTTATCCTCTGCTCCGAAACCCCTTAGGTGTCGTTTGGTTACGCTTACGGCGAGAGGTCCGAATCGAGTCTTTACATACGATAAAGCGGTTGGAACTTTCTCGTTATAAGATTCACTGATCTTAGAAACGAGAGTGATTTTTCAACAAGAAGGTTCACCTAACCTAACAACATTAAACATCGTCCTACTGTGATAATTACATTCAGACGTTTGGTTGAATGACGCTGTCTTGATCTTCCCAGACGCTTCACAGCCCTGGACTTGAGGGGATCCCCTGTGTCTTATTATCCTCACGAAGCTTTAGGAAATTGTGCCCCAAACTCAGTACTGTCTAATGCAGACAACTTACAAATATCTGCTGTCCGGATCAGCTGCCTGCCCTCCTGCAGCATGGTGTGCAGGTGTGCGGAGCCCGGCGACGAATATCTCTCCTGCGAGTCGTTCTCGTGGGCGGTGCAGCGTTTTGTACCGCGGTTTCCTGGCGATCTTCGGTACGAGCTGGGCTCTCGCTGGAAACTCGGTCAGCTTCGTGTATCCGCGTCTTTTGGAGTGAGTTAAGGACAACCAGTACTCTGAGGTTTTGCGACGTCTTCGGTACAAACCTCTGGTGTTGGCGCGACTGGATCTAAATGGGTGTTTATCTGGCGATGAGTAGGTGTGGTTGTACCGATTGAGTTCTTGTGTGCTCCTATCCTGTGGAATTCGGAGGGCGGTTTGTGGGAAGGAATAAGTGCCTGGTGCAAAGCCCTTGACAGGCTTCTTGTCGCTGTTGTCTTGCGAGGTCTCGTGCCGTCTAGCTCAGTCTGCAATCGATCAATCTTGACGACTTTTGGTCATGGCAGTTTCCTTCAGCAACTTTCGTTTTCAAGGAAGCGTTCGCTTGGAACCGGGTGTGGTGTGGACGCGGGGGATCTGTGTTATTTCCAGTCATTCCTTTGCTGCCTCATGATGTCAATTGGGGAAGTTTGCTGGGATACTCGAACGGGTTCTGTTGGTAGCGCGCTTCCAGCACGACTGTAGAGGGTTTGGTGTTGGCTGGCAAATGTATGAGTTAGCGCGTCTTAATTCTTACAATTATTTTTAATTCTGTGCTCTTTTGTTGTTATTTTGCCTCTCAGCGCAGAATCGCTTATCTTTGTTCCGTTCGGTTATACCAGGTTGTTCCTAACGCTCTAATTGTTAGCCATGTAAATCACAATGACATACAAATTGCTGCGGGCAGATGATACATAAGGCAGCTGCGAACTTCATTCTGTTGGTTCCCCACAGCTTGTTAGCGATTCATGGCTTCCAGCGGTTGATTCGCTATGCGCCGTGGAAGGCAGTGATTGCCTATAGTCGTCTGGGTTCTGCGAGCTCAACTCTGTGCTTAGACCCTTTCTGTATACTTTTTAACATCATGCTTGGAGAAGAGGACCAAAAAGTGATCAAACAGAGTGAAGAGGTATTTGAATTTTCACAAATGAAGTATTTGTGACACTGAACAAATGATATGTTGTGACAGTTATTATTGAATTTTACTTGAGAGTAAACTTGTTAATATGAGGCTTTCTGAATAAGAAGTCGGTTGCTGACATAACGGCATGGATGGTTTGCTAGAGCCTGTGACTGGGAGAAGTACAGAGCTGTCGTTACAGGCGATGTCTTATGAAGAGAGACGCGTATGCTTTGTACTTGCATTATGGAAACTTTTCGAGACTTTATACTGCATATTAAGTAATATTCGTTCGGTAATATATTTGACAGTCTAATTCCTCGTCCCCCTGATATTTTTGTTTGTCGTTTGAGTTAGATCAATTTATAGGTTACTGTCATTTTATATTATTTATTAATGAAGGAATTATTCTTAAATCTGAATAGTCTGTACATGAAATGTAGGATTTTTTCTGATTGAGTTTGTTTTTTTGCTTTAAGGGTGATGGTTTAGCGTGTGTGTGGTTAGGCTGAGGGTTGTCTTTGG